>NC_056741.1:1948119485-1948419485 GCF_019279795.1 Protopterus annectens
GCCTCTGTCGGATGCACATACTACACTCTCTGTACATGTTTGAGAGCAGGTTATGTCATTTTAGACATCCCTGTTATTATATGAGTGAGTCAGAGAGGGGTATCATTCCAAAGGGGTTCCTACTGAGCCAGTGTATGTGCTATGCATTGCCTCTTTGTCAAGGCCAGGGCATACTGGGCACACCTCCTTCTGCCTACTGGGGCAGGCTTAGGTTGTTCCTCCTCCGAGTCATGCTCTGCCTGTGATGGCCTTGGCAATGGTGGGGGGCTGTTTGGCCCGACCCTATGCTGGCCCTGCTGCAGCTGTTTTCGCAAGATCATATTATGTAGCATAGCACATACCATGACAATTTGGGTACATGTAGTTGGTGAGTACTGCAAGGCTCCACCAGATGTGTCCAGACACCGGAACCATGACTTGAGCAGGCCAAACACACGCTCTATTACATTACGTGTTTGTGCGTGTGCCTCATTATGACATTCCTGTTCAGGTGTGTGTGCGTTTCTGATGGGTGTCATCAGCCACAGCTCCAGTGCATAACCTGCATCCCCCACTAGGTGTCCATGTGTCCCCATTGGCAAATGTCTGGTACAGCTGCATCAAATGCCAGATATAGGAATCATGGTAGCTCCCAGGGCAGCCAGCACACACATTCATTATTATGCCCTGGGCATCACACACGATCTGGCAGTTGATGGAGGGGAAGCCCTTGCGGTTAATGTAGGCCCTACCCCGCTCACCGGCTGGTGATTTGATGCATATGTGCGTGCAGTCTATTGCACCCACTACCTCAGGGTATTCCGCTATTTGCTGGAAGAGATGCATATTGCTGGCCAATACCTCACGGGCATTGGGGAAATATACATGATCACCGACATGTGCTGACATGGCATCCAGGAACTGGTGCAGTACCCTGGAGGCTGATGCCTGTGATATCTCCATCATATCACCAGTTGGTCTCTGGAAGGTACCTGTTCCTAGTATTCTTAGGCCAACACATACCTTGGTTTCCACTGGGATGGGTTCCCCTCTGTTGGTTCTGTATGTGAGGCGTGGCCTGCACAGCTCGACAATTTGCTGAAGGAGGTCTCTGTCCACTCTATAGCGCTCTACTATCTCCAGCTCATGTAACCCGTGGTAGGTGACCCTGGGCCTGTACACTCTTCTCCGTCTCCTCACTGTGGGTTGTCTGGCACCATTTGCATTGTCACCACCCTCAGCAAGTAGCCTATGTCTCCTTATGACAGCTATGGCTGCCCCTAGCATTTCTGCTCTGAGTTCAGCTTTTTCAGTTTTCACTTCTAATAGCTTACTCCTGTCTTGCAGTGTCTCTTGAGAGAAACATCCTGCACTGCTGTTTGCAGAGTTTTAAGTGCTTGGCTGAGCTACTATTCTGCCTGTGTAATTGCCTGCTTCTAATTGTTTTCACCTGCTAGCTCCAGCAGTATTCCCTGCTAGCTTCCTACTAATTCTGTTGCTTCCTTTTTCCTTTCTGTTTCCTCAGGGGGGAGCAATGCGCATACCAGCAGAAACACGCTCACAGTGGCTTACACGCGCGCACACAGGCTTGACGGTTCAGAATCTGCTTATTCGGGTTAAAACGCGCGCACACCAGTGCAAACAGTCTTACAAGTCTGCCAACAGGCTCCCACATGCTCAGTCTGCCTTACACGCACACACTGCCCTACTCACGCTTCATGGCGCGCACACATGTGCATGCATGCCCAGCAAGAAACTTTGGTGTAAGCAACAGTGTACACCTTCCATTTCTTGACTTTCCCATGCTTATCTTGTGGCACTCCCCTTTCCATGATATGTGTCTGACATCTGTCATGTAACACTGACCTCCAATGAACTGCATTTCTTTCTACCATTCTCCCCTGTGATGTCACCTATCTCCTACTCTATTCCTCCCCCTTATGTATCTCTTATACTACTCAGAATGTGCTCATTTGCTATGTGACAGTGGAATTCAGTATCCTAACACTCATTTACATCAGATTGCCTACTAATGCTTAGTTACATGTCTTAGACTCAGCTTCCCCCCTTAGCAACCACTAAACGGTGGCCATGTTGTTTTTGGTCTGCTGGTCCCTGCATTGTAAATCCATGTATTGCATAAAACCCACATTTGTGGGTTTATAACCTTCATTTTTATGTTTTATACAGCGCAGCCCGTTTGCGCGGGGCTGCACTGCGTTTAAACATCGGCGATCGCCGGGAAAAAAAAAATTATTTCTTATATTTGCATCGGGGTACCTTGCCAATGGCCACATATTTGGCCATTGGCATGCTGCCTGACACATATGCACCCTTTATTTGGAGCTGACATGGCTCCATTGTGTCAACTGAGTACATTTCTGCAGCTAAAACGGCTCTTACACGGGCTGCTTTGGGCTTCCTGGATCGCTAATCTACCTCATTTGCATGCCTTTTGGCTGCAAGTGAGGTGATTAGCATATCCATGCCCACTCCGTGTAAGAGACGTTTTAGCTGGTCTCTTACATGGAATTTAGGGCTGTTCCTGGATCGCGAAGGCTGCATGGAGTCTTACACTACTCTTAGACTCCGTGCAAGCCTTCGTGAATCCTGCCCATTGTTTTTTACTCTGTTATGAAATGCCCAATTTAATCAAATTTATTGATGTAATATTTACTGTTTGTTATATTGTTTTAAATGTATTTTTGGTGCTTATGTATTAAATTTTGTTAAGGGTTTCCTTAAATCGATGTTCTTTAACTGTTTTTTTTACATTCTGTTTAGCTATTGTTCATTTGTGATCACATGTTTTTATGTTTTTACTTTAAATGTGAAATCTATATTGTACACCTTTTATTGAATTCTGAGGTTTATTTAAAAAAAAAAACAATGTACGCCTTTTAAAAAAATCTTTGGTGTTTAGAAGTATTACATAGATTCTATGTGCAGTGCTTTTGGTTCAGGTTTGTTGGTCAACCGTGGGTGCACTGCTTTTAGTTTTTCAAACATGTAAGTTTACAAAACTCTTTTGAAGAAAATAGGGACATAGGAGCCTTAGCAGTTGGAAAAGATCAAGGTTAAGATGAGATTAATTAAACACAATGTCAGTCTGCAATGCTTCAAGAAGCAAAACTAGTTTAGACTGGAAACATGAGTTTACAATATAGTGCAGTGGCCACAAAACAAATATCTACACTTTGCTGATCAGGGATGGATAATGCTATTGGGCTGCATGGTTTCAGCCCATATACATTTATCAAGAAAACAAAACAAAAATAAAACAGTTTTTTTTTTTTTTTGCTGCTTTCTAAATCAATGATTTATAACTAAATGATGGCACTCCCTGCAGGGGATCATGCATGACACTATGAATAAAGTATTGTCTGGTGTGTTGTTAGTGGATGGCGTGTGTTTAAAAGAGCTTTGCAAACACACTCCTTCTTTGCATGCAGGTTGCAGTTCTGCTGTCACCTTCTCTAAATGTAATTATGTTAGTTACAGCAGTGCAGTTATGTATACAGATCAGTATGCAAGATGTGACCACCAGTAAAAGTATAAATACTGGTGAGTAGAGTTGCCTCCTGGCACCTGAAGTTTTAAGGGGACATTACTGGCTAGATCATAAAACATCTTATTTAATCAGTCAGTCATAATCCTGATCACTTGGGTTATCCTTTAGAGAAGTTTTCCCTCTGCAGAGCTCTTCACATGTTTCCAACCGCTGAATCTTCAGGTCAGGTGCTGATGTTAAATGGTACTCTTCAGAGGATGGCAAAGTGGTGATAAAAGTTACATAGAAATCTGTTTTATTTTTTTAAATCATTGCTTAGATTAGAACAACTTGGTAAATGTTACTCCCAGTCACTCTAAAATATGGGAAATATAGAATGGCATTAAAACATGAAGCAAGTTTTTTTAAAGCAGGTCTTTGAATCATTTAGTCAGAAGTGTATGATTGTAGTAGTAACTAAGGCAATATATGGAATACTTGCCATATTCAAAGGTGATTAGAAACCTTTTCTCCATTAAAAACTTTCTTTTTCATTTCCATCTTTCTGCTGATTTGAATTCTTTTCTTGTAACTGATGTATATTTACCTTCTACATACACAGTTTAAAAATGAGCTACAATTACCAACACCTACACTGCTGAAGATAATTTTCTTTGTATGCAGACACTGTTAACTGCAATATGTTAATTCCAATATTGCTTTCATGAAGCATATATTTGGTCAATTTGCAAGACTTATGTTTTGTAAATGTCAAAATGAATTAATCTTCAGTGATGCAACAATCAAGTTACTGCCAGGATCTGTAGTAGTCACTATAATTAAACACAATGTATAGTTGTGCTTAATGCGTATACTTAAAGGACTCTCAGCAGAATTAAATTTAATTTCTTTAAAAAAGCATTATCATCTGATGCAGAAGCTTCAAATGCACGACGCAGCAGTTTTCCAAAAGATGTTAAGTTTAGTGTAAATAAAAGCAGCCTCATAGTAAATGCATTTATCAAGATCTGTGCCAGTCACAGACAGCACTGCCAAAATGAATTAACGTGTTCATGCAACTATTTGATAAACTGATGATCTTTTTCTGTCTATATGACTTTTCAGGTATTATGTACAGCATTCATGAATTTGTAGTGTGGCAACATATAACAGTGCTGTATAACTAACATTGTTAGCTGTAACGTGTTAACTTCCTTACAGCCTTCTTAATTTGAAAACATAGAGTTGATCACTTTTTACAACTGAGTGACTACAGGAGGGCTCTTGGTTGGTAGAAGGCAGGGGTAAAATGATTTAAAAAATATATTAATGTTTACATGGCAGTTAAGAGAAAGCTGAAGATTTCAGACGTTTGATAGTTTATACATACCATTTACAGTTTTAGATATGTTCTCACACAGAATGAGACTGATTTTCTGCTTCACAGACTGGTATCAAATTATCAAAGCTACTTTTGTTTAATTATTATTATGGCAACTATATGAATGCTGATGAACACAGAAGAAAACACAAACATATGTTCATATCTCAGACAGCAAAAGAAGGGTTATGATCTACTGAGTGTGACTAGTGTCTGCAGCATGTACCTTGCATCTGCTGTTTCATATTCTGCCTTGCCTTACTGTATCATACATCCCAGGCCTTCTTAAATAATATAACTGCATTATTTCTTGACTCATTTTGGTAATCTTTTCCATGTATCCTCCACCTTTTCTGTAACGTGGTACATTCTTAGATCCAGATTAAAACTTGACACCTGCTTTACAGCTTGTGGGCTTTTCTGCTGCGAGAGAAAGAGAGAGAGAGAGAGAGAGAAAAAAAGAGTATTGCTTTGATGAGACAAAAGTTTGAGTTACTGAAAGAAAAGTAAAAATCTGTCATGTCTATATAATTTGCTCTTTTTATTACAAGAAGGGAAGGACTGAGAAATTGGCAAGTTACAGTGATATAATTTCCCAGAGAAAGTATTGATATGTTGCTGAATTAAATAATCGATCCAAGGACTGTGGATTTACTATTCCCCAAAGAAAGTATTGGCTTCTCACTACTGAAGTAAATGATTGATCCAAGGACTGTGAGTGTGGCATGTTACATGATTTATTAGTATGAGAAAGAATTGTGGATGGTATCAATTGGGATTATATGAGAAAAATGTTGTTGAGGAAGAATTGATTTTTTGTTAACTAAAGTGGTTAATGTATGCATAGTGAGTGAAATTATCTTGTCACATTTAAAGTATCTCGCATAGTAGTAAGAAATGCGCAAAGCTGATTGTAGAGTGAAATGCTAAAAATGAGTAGAGCAAACATACAGATGAGTCAAGAGTGCTAAGAAAATAATACAAAGCATGATAAATGTGTCAGTGGTAATTTCTGCACATGGTGTAGCACAATAATAGTAAATGTCCTGTGATTAATCAAATATGTAGAAATTGTGGAACATCAGTTTAATAAAGTGTGTAAGTGACCAATTTCAGTTTCACCACAGAAATGCAAAGAAAAATCAGAATTATAGTTAATAAGAGATAGCAAGAGTGTAATGAAAATGCACATCTGTAAAATATGACTATCAGCTAACAAAATGTAAAGAGCACCTACAATCCCAATATATGTTATTTACAATAATCAAGACAAATCTCATGTAGAAAGTGAGACATCTGTGTGATATAAAGAGATATACGCTATGTAAATAGGAACAGTATGATAGCTGAGTGAAATGAAAGATGAGTAGCTGGAAGGAGAATTATATTATACAAAAGATTTTATGAGTGAAAAGTAAAGATTTGTGCAATAGAACCTGCTATATGAATGACAGTAAGAGTGTTGCTAGTAAGAGAAAGAATGATGTAGCTTAGGTTAGGTGATATGGATGGATGGGAGGCAGTAACATTTGACAAATGAGAGGAGGTGGGGCTTTAGCCAAGTCCTACATTTTGGATTAGATGAGGTGTCTTTTATTTATGTGAGAATACTTTCCCGAAGTTTTGGACCTATTTTACAAAACTAGTGATCTGTAAAATGGAGTTTAGTTTTGGAGGTTGAAACATGGGGGCAGAGTGGTTGTGGATTTTGAGGCTGTACGAGGAAGGTTGTCTAATTAATTTAGCTGCTGTCGGGAGAGAAGTTCTGGTTGACTACATCTTTGAATAGCTGGTATCTTAGGAAAAAATCAATCCTATGTTGAAAAGGGAGCCATTTGGCTTTTTTTTTTTTTTGCAGTGTTTTACAGTGATATTCATTTTTAGGATAGTAAATCTACAAATCTTAATGTCTATTGTTTGACTGCATGTAGAGTTTGTTTTTGATCCTGAAGATATGAAGGGCTCACCATTTTCAAGTTGGATGAGCAGAATGCTATTACCCTAGGCTGTCCTGGGGGCTTTAAATAAGAAGGGGGAAATCTTATTGACCCAAAAGTGGACAGAGTTACATTTTTTCCTTGTGTAGTGAAGGTGGAATCAGACATTAATGGGTCAAGCCAAATGCCAGGATATTTAAAAGAGGCAGTGTTTGGAGGTACTGTTGTGGTTATAGATATGCAAAGAGATTGTTTTAAAGTGTTTGTTTGATGCTAGAAATCATAGTTTTTATCTTTGCTGGAGTTGAGAGGGAAGCATTTGTTTGAAATACAGTGGATTAGTGCTACATGTACTGCTTGCAGATCTTTCTGTAGGTTGGGTAGTGAGTTGTTTGTGCAAAATAGTACCATATCATCTGCATGGAGAAGTAAGAGGATATAAGTAGATCAAAGGGAAGTTTATTTACAAATTTGGAAATTAGTAGATGAGCAAGTATGGAACCTTGTAGCAGCCTTTTTGAAGGCTGACTTGTTGGGAATTAAGGGTATGAATTTTCACAGATAAGGGGAGATCTGTGAGATAGTTTTGAAACCAAGATAAGGAATTTGGATTTTTGCCTATTTGCTATAAATGATGGAGGAGGGTGTTATATTTTTTTAAGGTTGAAGGCTTTTGTAAGGTCAATAAAGATGGAACTAATGAGTTGGCCTTTGTCTGTAGGTAGTAGTATTTCATCAGTCAGGGTTCATAAGGCTTGGAGTCTGGTATAAGTGGACCATGACCTGTGTTGTTTGTAGGGGAGGCGGTTGTAGGTAGTACTCTATTGGGATGAAATGAACAATTTTTTCAAGCACTTTGCCTGGAGTGGGAAGAGCAGAGATTGACCATGTTCCTGGGCTGGGAATTTTGGTCGGGTTAAATTGTTTTGAAACTAGAATTATAATAATTTTTCATGTATTTGGCATGATATATTTTGTGTTAGGCATAGAATGAAAATGGTCTGCTTGGCGGGGGTTGTTAGGAAGACCCAATAGTGGTATAAGAACCGGAGAGAGAGGCTTTCTGCTCCTGGTGGGCTGTCAGTTTTTTATCTGTTGCAGAAGAGGTTCTAAGTTTCTTGTTTTAACTTGTTTAAAGTAAAACCAAGGAATGTAGAGAGGTGGTTCAAGGGGGACAGTGTGAGTGTTTGATAAGGAGGGTAGGTTGGAGAATTCAGAGAGGAAGTCTGAGAGAGAGAGAGAAAGAATGAGTTGCTGTTATGGGATTATTTATTGATTCATTTCTTTCTAGAACTGCTTTGGTGTTTTGGCTAAGGATGTTTGAAATGTTTTCATGTGATGTTTCTGTCATTGTATTGCTTGTTTTGAGAGGCTTCTGAAATGGCTATGTTATTAATACCTATTGCTATGGGAGGAGGTTTTTCCATACTTGCCATGTCTCATTTCTAAGTTTTAAAAAGGGTTTCATTTCAGGAGTTAGCCAATCATTTCTTTTTAAATTGTAGAGTTGAGAAACTATTGGGAAGAATGTGTCCTATATGGATCTAGGTGTACTGAGTAGGGCTACAAAGTTAAGGATGTTTAGGTCTGTGATTGATTTTTTTTTATGTCTCAGTTTGTCTTAGACCTGAATGAAATTAATTTGGTGGCAGAGGTTGTTGTGGCAGTATTTAGTGTGAAGCTTATTGTGCAATGGTCATTAACAGAAGGAGGATGGATGATAATGTCTGAGATTAGACTGGGGCTGTTTGTGATTATTAGATCTAGAAGGGAATGATTATTAGGTTGTGTGGGTTGTTGGGGCAGTTGTTTTAAGGCTATATTTCAGCAGAATTTCATTGATATCATGCTGGATGGATTGAAGTATATTTAAGATGGAGTTGCCTAAGAGGATTTGGTTACCTTTGTTTCCTAGATTGGTAGTAATTTCTTGAATTAGTGTTTAGAATTTAACAGAATTGGAAGGAGGAGGGAGGTGCTATTGTGAAATGCAGATATTTTGTATTTTGTTGCAATTTGTAGAAATGTCCATTTACAGACAGTTGCAAAGAGTGTATTAGCTTGGGCTAGAAGTTGGATATTTACATGAGGTTTATGGAGTTGGAGGGTTCCTCCACCATTTTGTGGGCTGGGTATAGCATCTAAAAAGTGATTTTAATATGGAATTTATATTGTTAAGTGTGGGTTGTCTTTTTTGATCCAGGACTCAAAAACAGCTACTGCGTCAGGGTATCAATTTGGTCTTGTTTGTTACAAAGTTTTTACATTTTTAAAAGACATGAGGGTTTTGCCAGGGTTGGTTTCTGTAATGCTTCTGATGAGAAGAATGAAATTGGTTGGGTGTGACTCTTTTGGGGAATTTTATTCATAAGGTAAATGTGAAAAGTGATGACTTGCCTCATGAGTATGATTATTATTTGCTTGTCTGGGCTGCTTGTCTGTAGTTTATATATGATATATATGTAACATTTGTTTACCGGGACAGTCCAATTGGGTGAAAAACCCATTTTCAGCAGAGGCCCAGGGAGAAAAGCTCCAGAAACAATTAAACAATTATTAGTGAAAAACACAAGTTATACACATCATAAGAATTATACACTTTATAAAGTACATTGAGTAGCATGGAATAAAATGTTTAAATTAAAAATAGGACACATTGATTTAAATAGATTAGAATGTTTAGAAAATAAAGTAGCTATTGATTAGGTCAAATAAGTACACTACAATAATTAAGCAGTGTGAGGGTTATGTAACAGTACATCAGATAGGGGACAGGCACAAAGTGAAGACTATGTAATTAGAGTAAGCAGCGAAAAGGGGAAATAGAACTGGACTAGAAAGGAGGGGGATAGTGGGTAGAGGGGGACATAGTAAGTAGAAAGGCGGGTAGAACAAGAAGGATGAAGAGTAGGAGAGAGGAAGGATGAAATGTAAGATAAGTATGTGAGAAGAGGTTGAAGGGATGCACTGTTGCATAAGAGGGGGTAAAGGAAATAGGTAAATAAGTGGGTTGGATATGGTACTAATCCAGATGGGAAGAGGTTTAACCAGGTTCAGTACATGGGCAGAGCCAGTTGTTGCTATGGAAGACTCTTAGCTGGTTTTTGAAGTGGATTGGGTCACTAGTACTGTATTTCTTCATAAATAAGACCTAACCAGAGAATAAGGCCTAGCATGGTTTTCCAGGGTGGTCATGATATAAGCCCTTCCCCAAAATAAGCCCCAATTATCAACAACACATGACAGACATGTTGAATTATAAAAATAATATTATTGACACCCATTGACTGAGGTTATCTTCAGATCATTCGGACACCCAACTTCTTCCCTTTGCAGAAAGTTGCAAGATTCTTTCCCTGGAAGTCATCCACGATTCTTACTGTAACCCTAATCATCACTCACACTTGACAGTTTGAGATCCTTGGCCCATAAACCCTGGCAGGTGTACTTTGATTGGTCAAAGTACAGACAATGCATGTAAAACACGCGCACTTGTTAATGAACGTCTGTGGTTGTGTCTTCTTAACCGTTGCCATTTTGTGTTGCCACTCCGGTCTCATGAGTCTTCAGTTCACCCCCCCAGACAAGATAAGTGCAAAAAGAAAGAGCTGTTCTGTTGAGAAGAGAAAGGAATCATTGAGGACTCCCAGGGAAAGAATCTGACAGGCTTCTGCAAAGAGAAGAAGTTAGATCTCCGAATGGTCCGAAAATGGTGTGCAACGTACGATAACCTCAGTCAACAGGCCGATGAGGGAAACGCTAAGAAGTGCAAGTGTGGCTGAGGTAAGTAACCATTATTTCCTGAGCTGGAAGACATCATCTGTGAATGGATTGCTAACAGGAGAGCAAAGGCTTTGGTTGTGCTCAGGGCTGATATTCAAGCATTTGCCCTTGCAATGGCACCCACAGTTAGAAATATCCCCAGAAGAATTCAAAGCATCACAACATTGGCTGGAATTCTTCCTTCAGCAATATGAACTGTCTCTACGAAGATCGACAACACTGTTTAAGCTGGAAGATACTGAAGTTATTAAACATGCACTTACTTTCAAGTCCGTTGTTGATAGCATCGACTTTTCTAAATACCAACTCTCCAACATGATTGCTATTGATGAAATTGCAGTGTTTATGGGCCAAGGATCTCAAACAACAATTGATCAGAGGGGTGCCTCATCAACCTACATTCCCTCTGCTGGTTACGAGAGTGTACGTGTTACCTATATTTTGGCAATTCATCTAGATGGAAAGAAAACCCCATCTCTAATCATTAGTAAGGGCAAGAAAGATAAGATTGAACGTGTTTCAGGCATTTACATTCTTGAAATCAAAAAAACCTGGTGCACACAAGCAGTTATAAGGAAGTGGGTCGAAGGAATGCTGCCACTTGTTTTGCGAGGTGGCAAAAGAGGTCTGCTAATCTGGGATTCAGCCAGCACTCACTGTGCTAAAGACATGAAGAAATTCCTTGCATGCAGAAGAATAGATCAAATAATGATTCCCACAGGAATGACTGCCTATCTCCAGACTCTTGATATTGCAATAAACAAGCCATTCAGGGACCATTGGCGGATGGAACTCAGTGACTACATTGAAAATAGAATGGAGAGAAATCAGCATGGAAACTTTGTGAAGCCTAGCCTGCAAGAGGTCGTGACTTGTGTGAAAAATTCATGGGATGAAATCATTGACAGCTGTGTTGCCAATGCACTATGAGCAGGCTACTTGGACAAGCAGTGCTCATTTAAGGAGAGCTTTATTGCTAGGCATGACAGATTGGGTCCAATGGTTTTACAGGAAATGGAGTTGCAAGAAATTCAGGCCACAATTCAGGGGTTGGAGACTTATGACAATGTTCCAGAAGAAGATGACATGACTGTATTTGAATAACTTTTCCATTATCGGGGCAACAGAGTGGATTGCTTCTGCTTTCAGTTTTATTCCCTCCTCCAATACATATGTATTGAGATTTTTCTGCACTTTCTGTTAAGCATGAAATATTGCACTGTGAAAGCCAAGGTGTAGATATTCTGAAGTTGAAATGTTTGTTGCACTGTTTGTGTAGAATTTTCACACAACTGTTAATTCATTACTTAGAACTGTTGTCCAATAACAGAAAAGTACCAAATAAATGTCAATTTGTGTACATGAATAAATGTCGGTTTTTGTACATGAATAAATGTCGATTTGTGCACACGAATAAATGTCGATTTTTGTACGTGAATAAATGAATGAATGTAGATTGTTGTACGGGGGGGGGTAAATAAGACATCCCCTGATAATAAGCCCTATTGCGTATTTCGGTGGAGGAAAGAGTATAAGACCCGGTCTTATTTTTGGGGAAATATGGTAGTTATGCTCTGAGGGATAGTATTCCATATTTTGGAGATGTAGTTAGAGAAAAGAGTCCTAAGCTTTGTTATTGGATTTGGAGACTTGTAATAAAGATTTGTTAGAGGATTGAAGTGGATGAGTTAGTTTAAGGTTGAAGCATTGTTTGAAAAGCAGTTTTTTTTCAGGTTGATATACTAGTCTGTGTGTGAGGGTGAGCTGAGTGTAAGTTAAATAATGGGGTAGTTCTAGCCACTTTAGTTGATGTAATGCAGAGCAGTGGTGAGACCTGTGCGGGGACTTAGTGACAAATTTGAAAATGTTATTATAGCAGGTTTCAACCTTGGTTAGATTAGTTTTACTAATGTTAGTGAAGATGGAGGCATAGTGTAGGGTGGAGAAAAGATGAGTTCTGGCTATTACATGTCTTGAGCTGTTAGTCAGGAAAGGCTTGATTCTGTATAATGAGACAAATTTCATATGTGTCTTTTTGATGGACTGAGATAGGTGTATGTTGAAATTCAAATTACTGTCTATTAGAATGCTTGACAGTTTAGTTTGAGTAACGGATGGTGTTATGGTGTTAGTTCAATATATTCAGATAGATCCTGCAGTGTTACTGGTAATATATGCTCAAAGCTCACAGTTAGAGGTGTAAAATTAAGAAATAATTAACTGATGTGAGAGCAGGGATGTGGTTATGAGGCAGTCTGAACATATTGAATGAGAGAATAGCATGGAAATAGATAAAATATGCATATGCAAAGAGCTGCATGATCTTAAGATATAAGGAAGTGCTTCATCTGTGTCAGGAATTAAAACTTATTGCACTTGATGTTAATTAGGGATTTGGACAAGTTAAGCTTGATGAAAAGAGTTCCAAGTTGTGTACACTTAATCAGGGATGTAGTTAGAAATATTTGTTTTGTACTCAGACCTCATCATATTGATGGGCCCACTACCCAGTTATCATTTAAAAGTATGTACTCATCCCCCAAAATGTTGCCCCTATACACTTCAGAAAGGGACACGCCATTACTTCTTATATAACCACAAAAGGATATTTGTTAGAGGACTATTCTGATCACATAAGCATAATTTGTATTGTTCTTTTAAGCAGACACTAGTTTTGACAGTTCTAAACATTTTGTGCTTTGAAAACTGCTTAGAAAAAAATGTGCTCATTTGACTACACTGAGTATGCTTAGCTACACCCTGGTATTTAATTTACCTGTGGGATGATACAAGTGTTGCAGACTTCCAAAAGGTAATTAGTCATTATGTGCAGTGTTTTAGAGCATTGCCCAACCGATTGATGGGCTTTATTTATTTATTTTTTTTACATTATTGATGATAAACTTGTCATCAGGTGTGACAAAGGAAAAGCATGATAAAATACTACTGATTAGAGGAAGGCAGTTCTGAGACAACAATACTTCAAACTGAAGAAAAATAACTATAAAATCAGAGTTACAAGTCTTGGGTACAAAGGTTATTTTTAACTTCAGCGGTCTTGAAATCAGACATTAAGAAAGTCCATTGGAAATTAACTGGGCAATTCCACAATTGCTAGTGACTGATACTATAATACCGCTTCAGAAATATATTGAGAATGATTCTGGAATGCTGTTGCTTTGAGAAGTGGTATGAGAGGTTGCACATAACAGAAGACTGCCATAAAGAAACAAATGTGCCCATTCTTTTTTTAATTAAATAAGACATTATTTGAAAAGCTTGGTATTCAAGACTGATAAACAGATAGTGCTAGATCAGTTAAGGAGATATTGACTGGCAAGAATATACAAATTTCACGTGAAAATCGTGTAGTGTAAAGTAAGGGCATGTGGTATATTATTTTGGTTAGGTGTCTCTGAAATAGATGAGGTTTAGAATTATGTTGTGCTCAGTGCTTATCACAGTAATAATTCAGGAGAAAATATGATTTTTTATTCAGCTGTGGGATGAACATGAAGTAAAGTTAAAAACTGCTATCCCCAGTACTGTCTAAATTAGCATTCAACACGATTGTCTATTCCTGCATTACATAAGAAGAGCCTTAGTTCCTCTAGTCTCTGGTTATAGGATTTTCCTTTACCTCATTCAACATTCTTGTGGCATTCCACTAGAGTCCTTCCAGCAATCTGAGGTCCTCATCCTTTTATGGCCTCCAGAACTGCACAAAGTAATCAAGATGTGGCCAGGTCATGTCCAAAAGGATCAGAATTACTTCTTTACTTCTGGTGGATATCATCATTAAAATACACCCTGCATTCCTGTGATTGTTACCACTGCCCTCTTGTTGACACCATTTTAAATGTCAAGTACTGAAGAAATAGCATTCATTAAATTTAGTGGACTACCATTTAGAAATGCATCAGAACCACATCTTATGTTTAAGAGACATGTAGAATCTGACAGAATTTCAAGCACTGAAGTACATGAGCTATGTTAAAAAGATCCTATAGGTACTCAGTCATGTAACAGACCCATCCATGAACTAAGCAGTAAGGCAGGGTAGCGTCACAGTCAGTTCATGCTGGTATAGCTCAGTATTGTTTGTAGATACAGAGTATACCTCCTGTATAAAAATGTGAATTCAGAAGTGAGACACTTATTGCGCCATCCCTCTCCATTGTATATTGTCTTATAGTCCTAGTTTGTCAAGTAACCCCCAGTCCCTTTTACAAGCAGATGTTACAGTCTTCTGACAGCAGTTTTTACAGTTATGTATTTGCGGTAATGTTTAGTCATAAGCTGAACTGTTTTGAGTGTAAACAGATGCACACGTTATATGTTTCCAGTGATAGTCCAATTATAGACTAGCCAAAATGGTGACCTGAATGTTAATGTCATGGTGGAGGAATGCTAAAGTTTGATTTAATTCTACTAGAACTTTAAGCAAAATAAGAAATAAAAACTCATATCAAAAGTATATGAGTAGGACAATTTTTTTTATAAAGAAAAGTAATAAAAAGAAAGTAAACTGTGTTGAAGGACGAGTAATTTGTTTATGTCTGCATATTTTCTGCTTAATTGTTGACAGACTAATGCAGTTTTTTGCCTTTTAGGTTAGGGCATATGGTACAAGTATAAATGAAATGACAAATTAGGATATTTTTTCCTAGAACAGCTAGTCTAAAATGCCTTATTGCACGTGTAAAGGGATATTTTAGATCATTGCAAAAGGCTGTGGCTTTTCAATGTGAATTTTTATTTGAGCAACACTTGAAAACATCCCTGTGCACTGGAGTTGTTAATCTATCCCAACCTACTGCTGTGTAAGAGATGATTGACATTAGGGAGTACTTGTTAAATATTGCTGAATAGATATTCTGATGTCTTGTAACCTCAAAGATAAAAGTACTTCACGAGTAAGAAAAACTTTGTAAAAGGGATGATTAAAATGATCCTACTTAACAGTTATCAGCTTTAGCTGGATCAGAGTGAAGTGGATGGACTTATAAATGGGTGACTGTAATTATCATAATTTATTTGTGTGTGTGTGTGTGTGTGTGTGTGTGTGTGTGTGTGTGTGTGTGTGTGTAAAATGGGATTAAGTCACAGGTTGTGAGAAAACTCTTAATTGCATCTTCCTTTACAGAATATGCTGTGTTTATAATTCACATCCAAATGCATGGTTTGCCAGCCATATTTTGAACATGATATTTTTGAAAATTTACCTGTGATTTTTTTTCAATTGTATGGCACTGACAGAATGAATGCCTTCAAACTGCTTTTGAGCAGGAGAAGTATAAAATGTCAGTAATGGGCTGTATAACAGAAGGAAGAAAATCATGGCAAAAAATAGGAGGTGCAGCCCTCAGCAGGATAAAAGAACTCTCATGAAACTAAGCAAACAACTCAGAGAATAAATAAAATCTACCAAAGCCAAATTTGAGGTAAATTTGGCCTCCTAGGCCAAGGTCAACCACAAGGCATTCTTTAGCTATGTCTGTAACCTCAAAGGCATTATGCAGATGTTCTTCGTGTTTCATTGTTGCAGTCATTACATTTGGGTAATCTGCTGGCAGGTTGCCCTCAGTTGCCCTGAATAACAAAGTCTTGGGTCCTGCGTCAGTTGCTGTCTCCTCTTCCATGATGTCAGGTCGTTAGGGGTATAAAACATGCAGCTGACACCATTTTATTGAGTCTTTCTTGCCGCGCGGTGCCCGAAGCAGAAGCAGTTCGCAAGTGCCGGTTGGCCGACTCCTGAAATTTTCGCATTCGAGTTTCAGAACCGAAGTTTTCAATCTAAAGCTAAGTACCCCGTTGGGGAAACTTTTTCTTGCTCCTTACTGATGTCAGTAAAAGTTAATAATTGCATTACTTGTGGGAAGCAAATACCTCATAAGGATTTTCATTTGTACTGTATTCCTTGTCTAGGCCCAGATCACAACGTGCCTTGCTGTCGGTTTTAACCAACTAGATTTAACCAACGCACTGTTAAGCGTTGGTATATTTTTGCTTCTAAATATTTTGTTTCAAGATTTAATTATCCTGAAATGTCGTCGGTTAGCAATCCGACTACCGGAGTTCACAAAAAATGCAAAGTAAAAGACAGAGACAGACCGTCGAGGTCCAAAACCGATGACGAAGCTTCTCCTAAGCCAATCGCCGGTTCTCCGATACTCAGTAAGGTGCTTTTGCAGCCCCCGGTACCCACTACTTTTGAGTCGCAGGCCTCTACCGAGACACATTCGGAGTCTGGTATGCCGCGAGATTCTCAGAGTATTGAACCCGCGGATGTCTCTCCCTTGGATGGGTTCAGAGCCGCTGAGCAGGCACTGGCTTCTGAGGGTGTTTTCAGGCCTCAACATTTTTATATTAAACCGATGCCCGGCCTCAAAAACAAGGTCAAAAACGTCTTCTATGTCTAAAAATCTGACGCATGAGCCACGTGCTCAGGCCCCTATGCCTAAAAAACAGATGATCAAAATGGCTGAGGGTTTAATTACCTTGATCAGGGGTTCCCAACCCCCCCCTGCTAAGAGACCTAGGCAAGGCACTGATTATGAATCTTCAGATCAGGTTTCCATTTCTTCTGATTCCTCTTCTGTTCAAGCATTTTCTGTTCCACCCTATGAGGATTCTGATGCAGAGGAATCCATCCCATCTTCATTTCCTCCTGAGGATTACTCTTTTGGAGAGACTTTGCATACTTTAAGGGAACATTTTCACTGGGAGAGTCAGGACTTCTCTGAAACAAAAATAGAGGCTTAGGGATTTCCTTCTTCTTCCTCAGCATAGGCCTTTGGCAATACCTCCTGTATTAGACATTGTTGATGATGTGTTTTCAGGATCAAGAATGGCTCCTGATTTCCTGCCTCTGGCTCCTAGTAAGCTAGACAGATATTACAGGGTTCCTGACTCCCACAAATTTCTATTCAAAAATCCTGCTGCTGATCCTGAGACTATTTCTCAGGGTCCCAAGGGTGTAAAGGCCTCTACAGCCAAAAATCCTACCCCCTCTGACAGAGATTCCAGGGCGCTGGATAGATGGGGAAAGAAGGTTTATACATCTGCAACCTTGGCAATCAGGGCCTTAAACTGCCAGTTTCATATGCTTAAATATCAACAGCATGTTGTGGGCTTACTGAAACAAAAAATTATGCTGATTTCTGATTGTGTGGAAAATATAAAGTTACAGGAATTATTGCATTCAGCAGAACAGGTTGGAAAGCATAATTTGCAATGTGGATGTTCTGTCTGATGTCGTCGCCAGTCAGCTTGGCTGCTTTGTCTTCTTGTGGCCCATCATCAGCCATGGTTCGGTTTAAAGTTCGGTCCATCTCTCTTGGTCTCAGTCTTTCTTGAACAGCCGCTGCCAAGCGTTCGCTTAAAGGCATCACGGATTCTCAAGAAAGCAGATTACTTCGCCGCTCGGAAGTGAGGAGCTGGGGACTGACTCGTCCTCAGCCGAGCAGAAGAACTGCCAAAGACCGGCTTTATTTAAGCTGGTTGTCCTAAAGAATAAATTGTTCCACTCTATTTCGTCTGCCTTGTTTAGCCCTTTTTGTTTGCCAGCAGCCTGTTCAGCCTGTGTTTTCTTCCTGTTAAGCCTCAACGCTTGTGCTTTCTTCAGTCTTTCCTAACAGTTTGCGGGTTTTGATTTGCTGAATAAAGCCCGTATATTATGTGTCGGGATGCCGGATCTACAACCGCTGCAAAAATAAAAAATGGGTCCCGAAGACTGCCTCGCTTGGGTCCATGGTCCGCCGAAACCATAAATTAGCTTCGGGCCTAACCAAAGTTTGTTCAAACCGAAACAGAGAAATCTATACAGCAGAAGGCCCGGTTATCACTACCGCCCTCGCCTCGCTTGAATCGGCGAACACGGACTTATCCACTAACTGCAATGCCACTGACTCATCCTTGTCAGCTATCCCTTGATGTCTACCTCTCCAGCAGCTGCCATAGGCTACATTGGCAGCCATGTCCAGGGCCACTACTAGAACAGTGCCTAAAAAACCCCTACAACCCTGCCCACTACCCCCCCACAACCCGCCCTCTGGCAGGCTTCAAAAGTTCACACTATTACAACTCCTAAAACATTTAATTTCTTCCTCTCAGCCCCCAGACAGGGCAGGCCCAAGAGCCCCAGCAGCCAGAGAAGAGGGGGATCTCCTGATGACCCAGACAGGATCGACCTGCTATCCAGAGAGACAGAGCCCCAGGCGAAAGAGGCCGGAGGCTTCCTGATGATTTTGCTGACCTCATGATGAAGAATCCACATTCCAGCTTTCCCTCCAGAAGAAAGAAGCTTCTTTCTCTCCTACATGCCATCAGCTCAGCACTCATTCCCCATGCAGCAGATAAAATGCGAGAGCCTTCCTGGGCCTACCTCCTTTGCACACCTCACACAATACCTCCCCAGCTCTTTCTCTCTGATGCTCTCTAGATAGATCTCTTTGCCAATGATGATACCAGAATGCAGCCATTCTTACCTCCTCCGCAGCCCTGCCATTTACCCTCTGCCAGACATCACCCACCACCAGCCCATCCAGACACTCCCTGCAGTCCCAAAAAGACACTTCACCCAGACCCTAAAGCCGTCCCAGGTCCCACAGACTTCAATATCTCAAAAAGAGGAATAGGGTCTTTAGACAGATGGGGCAAAGGGACACCAAACTACTACTCTCAGCTACTACAGCTATGGCGTCAGCAGACACTTAAACTGTCAGTTTCTGTTATGATAACTTAATCGAAAATGCTATCCTCTGATGAATCAATTGATAAGAAATATGAAGTAGAAATTAAGAAAATGTTGAAAAAATGTCAACAACATACAACAAAATAGTAAATTATGAACAACTAATGATTTCTGAGGCTTTATTTAGGCATAGCCATGACTGGCAATCAGAGGAGGAGGGCAAAGCTTTAAGAAGATAATATTGCAGACCATGTTAAAGACAAGCTAAATTATTAGATGCCCAATTGGGGTTGACCTGTACAGCTGGTAATGAAGAAAATGGAGAAAAAGCAAAAAAAAAAGAAACTTGGTAAAGAAGTTAAAAAAAGGTTCAAGGCAGGTCCAACCCTCAAGGTAGGGAAAGGCCTGGCAAAACTTGTCCACTCCCCTGCTTCAAGATCCCAAAGCCTGACTCCAGCAGGTCCAGAAGAGGAATCCCAAGAGGTGCAACAAGAGGAGGATCGCCTAGAGGATGACACAGAGAAACCAGGTGGCAACAGAGCCACTACCACAACACAGCCACAGACACAAACACACCAACAGACCACACCCAAAAAACTAGCCTAACGCAGAATAGCGTACATAAATTCCATTTCAAAGAACTGGTACTATAAAAGACAACTGGACAAAACAAAGACAATTTATAGATCATATACATCCCATCAAGTGGGTCTTCCCACCCAAACCACTTACACCAAAAAAGACTACCACCAAATCTACCTCCAAAGAAAAAAACCAAAGCACTACAAATTATGTTAGCAAACAAAAATGCTGTGGACAGAAACAACAGAACAAGGAAGAAGGTTCTACTCAAGACTAATCCCTCCTTCCTTCTGGTAATGGTTGTTTCCTTTTTACATTCTTATTCCTGATTTCCTGATTCCTCTGAGGAACTGTTGTGAAAAACAGGTGAAAATGCTGTATTCTGCTGATATAGCTGATATAGCTGATATCTGTATGGAGATGGAGGACTGCCTGAATGTAGAAGTTCTGCCAGACTCCCAGGAATGTTAGGCATATCTATGTTTGACACATCTTTTTTTTTTCTTTCAGTACTCCAAATGACAAACCTTTCCATTTTCCTGCATAGTTCCTTCTTGTTGAAGGTCATTGGCTTCAAGAATAATGTTCTTTTTTGGAAAGGGGAAAGTTCTGGAGTTGCTGCTGGATGTTCCATGCAGTCAGTTTGTTGCGTTTTTTTGTTTTTTGCATGATGCTGTAGTTGTTCTGAGTTAGCATCAGGGGTATTGGCCACATATGCTATCCAGTTCGGACATCTACATTTATGGTAGGTACAAAACTGTACTTTTTGATTACTTGGAGGCCTCTTGTAGGGCCGCCGTTACTAGATCTGTGATTAGAAGGCATGCCTGACTCACGGAGCAAAATCTGCCTGATCATATTAAAGCTAAATTGTTGGATGCCCCTTTGCAGCATGATACTCTGTTTGGTAATAAGGCAGAAGATGTTTAAAAGAAAATGGAAGACAAAGCTAAATCTATGCAAACTGTAAAAGATTTCTTGCAAGTGCAGCCACCCAGGTTCAGTAGACACTGGCCTACAAAAAAATTGGTCCTTTCCTGTGTTAAACAGAGCCACTCAAGGCAAATACAGGTGCTCAAAAGGCTCCAGATACCAATCACAGGGTTCTTACAGGTCAAAGCAATGGGGTGCCTCCACCTCCAAAACGGGAGGAAACAAAGCACAGCCCTACAGTAAGTAGTCTCAATGACTTTCCTCTACCATCACCAAGCACTTACCTTTTGGCAGCCCCCCCCTTGGGGAGAAAACTAGCACTTCATGCTCAAAATTGGCAGTTAATTACCCAAGACAAGTGGGTATTAAACATAGTATCTCAGCGGTACAGATTTAATTTCCATACTTTACCAATTCCAAAAAGATGGCCGGATCTGCCACAAAACCAGTGGGCAGAGGCCCAGAAACAAGTCATGTCCCTCATGGATATAGGGGCTGTTCAACCTGTACCAGAAAAGGAAAAAGGACAAGGTTTTTATTCAAGACTTTTCCTGGTACCCAGAAAAGACAGTTCATGGTGTCCAATACTGGACTTATTGATTTTGAACACATTCCTGGACATTCCAAAATTCAAAATGCTGACTTTACAACAGCTACTGCCTCTGTTAGGCAGGGATGCTTGGTTAGTAACTGTAGACTTAAAAGAGGCATACCTGCATATCCCAATAAGGGAATCATGCAGAAGATACCTCCGGTTCAAAGCAGGTTTTTTGCGTTACCAATTCTCTGCACTGCCCTTTGGCTTATCTACTGTGCCGAGGGTCTTTACAAATTGCCTGGCACCAGTAATTGCATTCTGCAGACAAAGAAGCATTCAAATTTATCCTTATCTGGACGACTGTCTCATTCAAGGAGTGGGCAAGGACACTCTTCAACATCTGGCATTTGTAAAAAGGCTTCTAGCATGCCTAGGATACACCATAAATGAAAAGAAATCACAACTGGTACCCTCTCAAATAATTACATTCCTGGGTGCAAGCTTGAATACAGTTGGCCAGATGGCTTACCTTACGCCAGACAAACAAAGGCAACTGACAACATACTTCAAACAAATGGCAACAAAAACCCAGTTATCTGCAAGACAAATTCTACAGGCTTTGGGGTTCATGGCATCCTGCATTCTACTAATTCCATATGCGAGACTGCATATGAGGAAACTTCAATCGTACCTAAAAAGTTTATGCAGTCAACATTGTCACAGTCTGGAAACAATGATTCCTCTCATTCCCTGCCTACAACAGGAGTTTCTTTGGTGAGCAGAGACATGTCACCAGAACAAGGGACTGTCATTCACTCTACCCCCTGCCACCCGAACCCTAACTATAGATGCGTCAGACTATGCTTGGGGGGCCCACATGGTGGGGAGATGCATTCAGGACAAATGGAGCCCAAACCAAATGCATCTGCATATCAACCAGAAAGAGATGCTAGCTGTTCAGAATGCTCTGACAGCCCTCAAGGACTTACGTAATCCAGGACAACTACTGATAAAGACGGACAACATCACAGTTATGTGGTACATAAACAAGCAGAGGGGTACACATTCCTACCCCCTTTGCAGACTAGCCATGGCCTTGTGGAACACAGCCTTGACTTACCAAATACATCTTCGAGCTCATTTCCTACCAGGAAAACAAAATACTCTGTCAGACGACCTGAGCAGAAATCTTAAGGATCCGCACGAATGGAAACTGGATCCACAAATCTTCAGCATGTTGACACAGAAATGGGGGAGCCCAGACATAGATCTATTTACCTCTCCCCAAAATCATCAGTTGGACAAATTCTGTACAAGAACTCATCACAAAAAAGCATGGAAAGTGGATGCCCTATCCTTCAGCTGAAAAAACCTATCAGTCTATGCCTTCCCCCATCTGCCTCTACTCTCCAAGGTCTTACTAAAAATCAGACAGGAAAAAACAGAAATGATCCTTGTTGCTCTGGACTGGCCTTGCCAGCACAGGTACCAACTTCTAAGGAATATGTCTGAACTTCTTCCATGGTACTTGCCTCAAATACCCCATCTACTGTCTCGGCAGAACAATCAAATTCTGCACACTCACCTCCAAACTCTGAATCTTGCAGCATGGCTGATCAATTAATTATTCAAACAACACCTTTCAGTAAATCTGTGATGGATGTCACTTTGGAAGCCAGAAGGCCTAGTACTAGAAAATCTTATGCTGATAAATAAATGGAAGAGATTCTGTGCTTGGAACCAAGCACAAGGAACAGACACAGCAAAGCCCAATATTCCTCAGATTTTGCAATATTTGACTGAGATGCTTGACAAGGGCCTATCTTTTTCTTCAATAAAAATCCATGCCTCTGCCATCTCGGCTCATTAGAACACAGAGCCTCCCTTCTTTTCTCATCCTTTGCTTAAACAGTATCTTAGAGGGGCCAAAAATTTAAGGCCTCCCAGAAGATCACCAACTCAAAAACTCACCCTGCCTCCTTTTGAACCAGCAGCTACTGCGGATATAAAATTTCTATCTTGGAAAACAGTTTTTCTCTTGGCAGTCACTTCAGCAAGAAGGGTTTCAGAGCTACAGGCTCTCATAGCAGTGGAGCCTTTTATTACGTTTTACCCGGACAGGGCGTCCCTCAGGACCAATCCTTCATTTATGCCTAAGGTGGTATCCAGTGTGGCTCTTAACCAGACCATTCACCTGCCAACATTCTACCCAAATCTGCAGAACAAGGGGGAGCAGATTCTGCACTCATTGGACGTACACAGACAACTAAGATTCTACTTAAACAGGACCAAATCTCTAAGAAAGTCTGAGCAACTACTGGTAGCATTTGCTGCAGGGTCAGAGGGAAAGGCTATACCAAAGCAGACTATTTCTAAGTGGATAAGCCACTGCATTCATTTCTGCTACTTGCACCATGGTAAACCTGTGCCCAAGGTGATCAGATCACATTCCACCAGGGCTGTCTCTACTTCAGCAGCTTTTCTCAGAGGGGTTCCAACCAAAGACATTCCAGAAGCTGCTACTTGGAGCTCTGTTCATACCTTCACAAAGCATTATCATTTGTCTCTCTTCTCCAAATCCAGGGCAGGCTTTGCCACTGCAGTGCTGCAGGGCCTTATAGCCACTCCTAATGCTGTTTAGTTCCATCCTCCCATCCATAGCTTTGGGATTCTACCCAAATGTAATGACTGCAACAATGAAACACGAAGAACATAGTACAGTTGTGTACACTTACCATAAATGTAGATGTTCGAGTGTATTCACTGTTGCAGTCTGGGTTACCCACCTGCCATCCCCCTTTCTGTACCTTTTCTTTCCTTCACTATACACTAAAGCCTTTGTGGTGTATTTGCTTTTAGATGAAGGTAAAGTTTATGTTGCTAAAAGTGCATTTATATATATTTCTGTTTATTTATATGTATACATATTTTTGCTCCCCATTTGGGGGGCACCTGACATCTGGGGCAAGAAAAACTGAATAAAATGGCATTGGCTGCATGTTTTATACCCCTGACGACCTGACGTCATGGAAGAGGAGACAGCAACCGACGCAGGACCCAAGACTTTGTTATTCAGGCCGACTGAGGGCAACCTGCCAGCAGATTACCCAGATGTAATGACTGCAACAATGAATACACTCGAACATCTACATTTATGGTAAGTGTACACAACTGTACTGTGTATGCAGAGCCCATTGTTAATGGAGCCACATATACTGAGCCAGAAGGTATAGCAAACCTACTGGCTGACAAATTCATCTCCAACTTTACCCCTCTCTCCCTATCAACCATCCATCAGGAAATACCAGCAAATATAACTCCCCTTGCTATTACTAGGGAACAGATCCTTAATGTTCTCTGTAAGGCCAAGAATACTGCATCAGTGGGCCAAGACAATATCCCAGGATGCCTTCTAAATAGCAAGAAATATGATCTATCAGGTCCTCTGGAATTGCTATTTAAATGTAGCTTCCAAACAGGCTTCATGCCTCATGAATGGAGAACAGAAACAGTCATCCCTCTGCACAAAGGTGGGCCATCTACAGACAATGGAAAATACAGACCCTTAAGTCTCACTAGTCTAATATGCAAAGCCATGGAAAGAATTATCTTGGAAATGATCAGTAATGACATAGGAAACCTCCAGACGCTGGACCCATCCCAGTTTGGTTTCATCAAGGGCAGGTCATGCCTACTTAGCCTGGTGGAGTCTTTGAGGAGGTCACCAAAGCAATGGATGAGGGCAAAGTGGTTCACACTGCTTACTTTGACCTGGCCAAAGCATTTGACACAATCCCCCACTCGGGCATTGTTGACAAACTTAAGAAGTTAGGTACAAACCCTTGTGTCACCCAGTGGATAGCCAGCTGAATCACAGACAGGACACGGGAAGTTAGAATTGAGGAGTCCACCTCTACAAAGAGGCCAGTCACAAGTGGAGTCCCTTAGGGATCGATTCTGGGACTGATCCTTTTTGGCATTTACTTCTCTGAAGTGAAGGCCAACATTAATGGCCTCTGGCTGTCTAAATTTGCAGATGATAGCAAATTAAGAGCTGTCATTGAATTGCCCACTGACACATATCTTCTCCAGGAAGGGTTGACACAGACAGACAACTGGTGTTAGAGGGCGTTAGAGCCATGGATTAAAACTACATGCCAAGAAATGCATAACAGTAGACTTCAGGAAGTCATCCACCTCTGGTACCTATCATACTGACAACACACCCCTAAGAATTAACCCAGTAGTCAGGGACTTGGGACACACATAGTAATCTAGCCTTTGCTATCACATGTCTAAAGTAGTGAAGAAATCTTTCTATGTTGTGCAACCTATAAACAAAGGTATAGCATTGAGGTCCTAGGAAGTCATTGTTTCACTGTATTCGGCATTCAGCCATTCATCAGACCTATTATTGAGTACAAAGCCCACTTTGGAATGTACCTAACCAGGCATATCCAACAACTGGAACATCTGCAGAGGCTCCTCACTAAATAAATAAATAAAAGAAGAGAGCATAAGTAACATGTCCTATGCAGACTGCCTCATGGCCCTGTCCCTATATTCTGTCTCCTACAGGCTGTTGAGGAGAGATCTATGTCTGGAATGTAAGGCATTGTCAGATCCCACTTGATGAACCTCCTGCATATCCACAAAACAAACAGCACCAGAATAACCCATTTTAAGGACTTAAACCTTGCCTGTGAAATAAATAGGACCTGCTGGAAACACAGGTATGTGTCTCAGAGACGACCCCTTCTCTGGAACAGGCTTCCCATCCATGTGAAGCAGAGTTTCTCCTTAACTCAATTCAAGCGTAACTTGGACAATTGGACTGGGAACAGGAAATTCATCCCTGGTTTGGCACCTGTGTCTCTAATGAACACAGGTAGTCTGTAAATGGTTCATCTCCCAGGCCTCTGCTTGTAAATGTTTCACCTCCCAAGCCCTGCTTATACTTATCAAGGATTCCAGAACTTATCAGATATTTGGATACGTGGGTAGGCTTAAAAATGCCCTTGTGTTAATTAGTCTAGTAAACACCTTTGTGCAGTGCTGTTTTTAAAACCATATGCAAAGCATTTATGGTCTTCTTTACTTGTATACGACACAAGATGATAAATCATCATGAAGAGTAAGTTTAGGATGACCCTTTGTTACCAGTGAACACCGCATTACTGATGGCTTGTTAGTAAGTGTGAGCTTAGAATCAGTAAAATGCTGCCATTGTTGTGTGAATTAACTCATGAATGGCATATGTTCTTGGAAGTTATGAGTGTATCTTTAGTTTCATTTGTAGAACATGGCTCCAAAGTGCCAGGAATTTATCTGAAGCAGTAAACATGCTGCAAGTCTTTCAAATTCATGTCTTTAAACAAATGTTACAGATATAACTACTGTGTGTGTGTAACTGTAATTGTTTAAAATGTGTATCCTGTCTGACAATGATAACATTATAGTGTGATTAATGTGTGTTATTTCATCTGATTGGAAAATTCATGTATTCCCAAGCTGGCCATCAAAACGGTCCAGTAGAATCAGCACCCTGTCCCTGTCAACAATTGCAAATAAATCCGGAACAGGTTGTCAGGCAGATCTGAATTGGAGTGACAGAAAGAAATGTATGAGCACAAATGAAATTCAAGGGGAAATTTAAGGCCAGAATTAGGAAGTTTTCTTTTACAATGGGGCTCATGATATTTTTGAATACACTGATGGATGGAGATGGTGAAGTGCAAATCTATATAGGGTGTAATGTCAAAGATATCTGGGCTGATGGGAGAACTGCATAACATTAGATACAATATTTGGATTGGATTCGGTACATTGTACTATTTATTACATTGTCTTTATATTTAATGTTCACGTATGTCAATGCTCTGCATTCAGTATTGTGAGTACTAGAGTTTCTGATCATGAGCTGTAGTATATTAGGGTACACATTTTTGAATATTAGACAGGGGACAGAAAATGCATGTCATGTAGTACACCTTTTCCCAGAAGACTGTCACAGTAATGATGTCCTGGAGACTGGCTGCACTTTCAGGTTGTCTTTTTACAGTGGATTGGATGGATTTTACAAATGTTACATGTTATCAGATAGGAACATGTTCATTCATTTTCAAGTCACTAATCATTTTACAGCACTTAATATACAGTTTGAAATTCATTTGTTTTTTCATGGCAAAATCATTCTTAAGTATTTCACTCGCATATCTCATGTGGAGTGCTCATAGCATTTCATTTGTTAGAAGGAAAGGTGATGCATCATCAACCAGCACTAATTCTCTCACTGCAAGCTAATTGATTTTGCAGAAAATGGGAATTGTAGATCCTGAGATTCAATCTATGTCTTTCCATGAGTGGAATAGCTGAGAAACCCAATAAGGTAATGTGACACCTTTGTAAATGTCATCAGAAAAGACGCCATGAAGGTATTTGATCCTTTTACTTAAGCACAGCCTTTCAAGAACAGGAAAAAGAAAACAAAATAGCAGCAGTAACCGAGCTCAGTGAAAACTATAAATGCATATTTTATTCAGCTAAAGAACAAAGTCAAAGGCTGCAAATTTGGTATGTCACGTTATTCATTTATAAGAGATAGAACAGTTTATAGTAAAAGTTTATGCTGTTGGAAGGTTTTCCCTAAATAAGTAACTAGTGCAAAAATCATGGACTGAAACTAAATACCAACAAATGCATTATTGTACCCTTTGGGAAGCTTAATCTAGTCCAGGGAACTACCACACTGGCAATACATCCCAAGAGTTGACCCAGTGGTTCAGGATTTGGGAACTTATGGGGACAGTGTCCGCTGTTATAAGAAAGTTCTTCTATATTGCACAGCTTACAATGAGAATGTGTCTAAATCTACAGAGGCCACTGTCCTCCTTTTCTCAGCCCTCATTTGGCCAGTCTTTGATTATAATGCCTGGTGTGGCATATATCTGTTCAAACACATGCAAGAAATGGAATTCCCACAGAAATGACTTACTAAAAGGTTAGAAGGCTTAAACAATATGTCCTACATGGACTGACTCAAAGGTCTGCCACTATACTCTGTGTTCTACAGCCTGCTAAGTGGTGACCTATGTCTGGCATAGAGGGTATCCTCTGACCCAATACTGATGGACCTACTGCACATCGGTAAGTCAAACGGCATCAGAAATACTCAGGCTATGGATCTAAACCTCTTCTGCAACATCAACAGAATAGTTTGGAGGGACAAGTATATCTTGCAGAGGATAAAGCTGTTCTGGAACAGACTTCCCATCTATGTAAAACAAACCTCATTGCTGATCTTATAAAAGTGCAATTTGGATCTATGGATGGAAATTAGAAAATTTACCCCAGGACTGCCTCGTACTACTGATGGACAGAGGCAGCTCCAAAATGCACTCATGGGTCCCCTCAAATTATCCATGGCATGATCCCAGTTATTCTCATTAGGAGTAATATATAATTATTGACCATGGGATGGGTAAGGCCAACATAACACCTAATGGGATAGGTTAATTCAAGCACCAAAAGAGAAATTGGATAGGCTTAAAAAGGCTAGGAGTGGGAAGGGTAGACTAGCACTTTCCTATGAACCTATAAGAAGTGATCAGATAAGAGACAGGCTTATAAGAGAAACAGATATGACCTTATCTTAAGCTATGTTTATCTTCAGAGTGAGTGAAATTACAAGCACATAATTAATGGAATTACCTGATGATGTAGATGCATGCATGCTAAATTGTGATTCAGATAACACATTAAAAATGTAGCATAAGGCAAAAATGTGCAATAACAGTAATTACAATAACAAATAGAACTATGAAGTGTATATGAAGTTGACATGGTTGAAATGTAGACCTAATATAATATGCTAGCTGTGATTGTAAGTACAATGGGATGATATAACCAGAATTTGATCCATTTTGTAGAATCTGTGATAGAATCATTTGCAAAGATGTGCGAAAGAAGAGCAATAAAGAGATTTTGATGAATGTATATTTTACAGAAGCAAAACCTGAAGATGTGGATACTTTTAAAACAGAAAGCAGTAATTCTGTGAAGTCAGAAAACAAAGATAACACAAGAGGAAGTATTGAATTTAAACTAGGGACATGCAGTGTGTAATGTTTTATCAGAAAATACTGTAATACAGTAAGACTGAAAGGATAATAGAGTACTTGTTTCAGTAATCAGTAAAGCCATTGGATTAGACAATACTAATATGACTATAAGAATAGCAAGAGTAAGACCCTTTTCCAATAGCAGCAATGGATCCAAAGAGAAATTTGCTTAGTGATGTTTTACATCATTTGACGTGTGAGAAGTTGGTTTGTTGTAAGTTATTCAGTATTGAAGTACACAGGAGATATGTACACAACAGTTGTCTAGCCATCTTGAAGACTGTATAGGGCCATAAGCATACATATCTTGTATGACCATGCATCTTTATTTACAGGCTTGGGAAGCTTGCCAGAAGAATGTCATATTCATAAAAGTCCAGATGATATGCTGCTGGTACATGCTTCAATGAACTGAGCAGCAATTAAAGTGAATGGAAGGTCTAGGTGTCATTAGGAAACAAACAGAGCTATCAGAATGGGTAATACTATGTTCACTGTTCTAAAGCAGGATAACATTAACAGTTGTACTGATCTACAGGATCTGAAAAAATGTTAATAAAAGAGTATTAATTTTTTGCAGTTTTTACCCCTGTTACATACTGACCATCAGACTCTGTCTAAGTGTATCAGCCTATTTATTCCATTTATGAGGTGAGAGCTGCTCAAAATAGATTTTCATTGAGGCAGCCATTAGGGTTTGTTTGAAAGTTTTCATCTTTTCCCCCCATCCTTAATCATGTACACCCAGTGGCACACTGGAGAGGGGTGTGTAGGGTGTCTCGTCACTTCTGCAAGGGGCATTTCATTCAAGTAGCTCTGCCCTCCCTCCCCTCATGGCATGGGTGGTAGTCTCTGCAGTCTCCACAGTGGACAAAGAAAAAACACCCAATGTGTCTCAGAGTACATGCAAATCCTGTTCTTCCTCTGGGAGAGTTTAGTGGGCCATGCTCCTTTACTCCTCCCCCTCCCTGACTAGCTACTCCAGGGCATGGGCAATATTCAAACTCTGCTCACCTGGGATCAAAGACATGGCTCTATTCTCTCTGTGCCATACAGCCAGGCTGATTAGAAGAGCAGTACTTGTTGCTTACTGCTGAGAAAGTAGTCTCAGAAGATACAAACTAGGGATTTTAACAGACAAGGTCGGATGAAAAAATGTTCGCATTGTATATATGTAATATGCCTTTAGGAATATATACATTCTTGAGGAGTCCATTTGGTCTCATTTGCATCAGACGTATTTTAAAGAAATGTTGCACAAGTAATTGAATTCTCAGAATTTGCTGTGAATATAACTGGTGATCTTTTAGTGTGGGGTGAGACAAGATGACACAACAAGAGACTGATACAGCAATTGAACTTTATGAAATAATGAAAGTTTAAATTATATAAGAGCAAGTGTAAAATAAAAGTGCCAAGTCTGATGTATGGGTCATAATTTAACAGAGGAACTAAATCTGTACTGAATGAAAGTCAAGGCAGTAGTGCAAATGACAAAACCAAAATAAACAGGCATTAATGAGATGTCTGAGAATGATGCAATATCTGACAGTTTGTACCTAATGAGTGTGAGTTAACTGTGGTTCTTAGCACATCATGTCCTTGTCTAGCAATGGAGCTATGTACAGAAAAAGAGTTGTGAAGTGTTTAAGAAACTAGTAACAGTTGTGCCTACATTGAAATACTGTGATGCAAATAAGCCAGCTATTTTGTGGAATCCAAACATCTTTGATCTGTGATCTTATAGCAGTGTAGACCAGGTATATATGAGTCAAGAACATTCACAAATGCACAAAAACCTGCTTATGTTGAAAGTCATCTTTGGCAAAAAAGTATAACTAGAGACAGATAATGTCCCCCTGCAAAGCATATTCAGGTCCTTGTACAAGGCACCTTTGAGATTAAAGAGTATGCTACTTAATTTGCAGAAGTTTTACCTGAAAGTGAAATATGCAGCAGGCAAGAAATTACATGTAGCTGGCATTCTGAGAAGAAAGTAGGGTTACTAGAAGATAAAGAAGTAAAGATTCTTTGGGTGATTCTACAGTATCAGTGATATAAGTAAACATTTAATGTTTTTCTAATATGTACAGACACTGATGCTGAAATGCCTTTAGTAAGAGAAGTCTCAATGAGAATTTGAACAAAGCAAAATCCTCAGTCAGAAAGGAAAGTCAGTCTTACTTTTCCTCAGTAGAGGGACTAAGATGTGACCAAGGCTTAATATTTAGATTTGACAAAGTTGCTGTTCATAACCATTTAAGGGAAAAAGGTGCTTGAAATAATTCAGAAGTCATATCCTGGCACTGGAAAGTATAAGAGACTGCAAGAGGCTTTATGTATTGGTCAGAATTGTCAGCATAGAGTGTGAAGATGATGCAAAACTGTGATATGTTTAATATGTTCAGTAGGAACAATCTGCAAGAAGAAACCTGCCTTACTCAGTAAAAGGATATCCCTAGAGTTGAGAGTTTGTTCCAGTTCATACAAGTACTGTGCCAAGTATGTGTGAATAATTACTGCAAATCTTCCACACTAATTGAATTAACAGATGCAGCTAAGTAGTTTGATAAGTATGTTGAAGTCCATTTTCTCAGGACAGGGCATATATGATGTGTTGGTATCAGACAAAGGTCATCAGTTTAGGAGTATGGAATTTAAAAGGTTGAAAAAGTAGTGAAATTCAAGCATATAATTTCACGTCCAAGACATCCACATTCAGATAGATGAATAGAAGTATTCTGGAAATGACAAACAAGCGAAAGAATGCTTAGACGAAATATTTAAAGAGTCATCTTTCAGGTTTGAATAATAAAAATACTCCATTGTAGAATATAAGTAAAATTAGAGAAAAATAGAAAAGTTAATAGTACAGCAAATATAAATAAAATAATAAATCAATAAATAAATAAATAGTAAAGTAGAATTGTAAGAGTTAATTTAAAGGAGGGTAGAAGATTAAAAAAATAAATTACTGATGTCTGCCATTTCTTGTTGCCTCACAGCAAGAGGTTCTCCCGTTCGATTCTCAGCTGGAGTGCCCTCTGTGTGGAGTCTGCATGTCCTCCCCGTGGTCGAGTGGCATTCGAAAGACATGCGTAGAATGGGCGTGCCTTCATTGAAGGCTGGGCATTGAGCTGGCACCTCGGCACCTGTAAAAAATCTACTGCCAATCATTAGCGGACCGGAGTTCTGCTGTGGTGATCCCTAACTGGGAAAAGCCATTTCACTAATGCCAGAGAATGAAGACAAAGTAAAAGAGATGCTAGAAAGAAATCAAAAGAGGCAGAAATGTTATCATGACAAGTACTCTAGAAGTTTCGTAGAATTACAAAGAAGATGGAGTGAGATTCCACCAGTCATGGTGTGACCAGCAGCCTCAAACTGCAGTAAACAGTAAAACAGCTAAACTAAGTTCCTGTGTGGTTCAAAGAAGATCAATTAAATAAAAAACAACTTTTTTAAGATAGGAACATCTAGTCCATAGACTACGATATAGAGTGAAAAAACACAGCAATACAAAGAAGTACTAGGGCCATATTAGAAGATATGAAGATTGTATTGTCTCTTCACCAGTATATGAACAAACTGTCCCAAAAAAGATCAGAAGTCCAGAGAGAAGTCCTGTTAAATATTCAAGATTTTGAGACCATTGAAAAGGTCACCAAGATATATGGATAATTTGAGAACTGATCATGTTATTAAAGACCGAGTTGCTTTCACTGAAATGTGTTTTGAATGTGAGTAAAAATCTGACTTGGTGTAAGAAAAAAATGATTTGCTTAGTGTGGAATGAACAATAATTTAAGAAGTGTCAATGTACCTTAACTCGCGATACCTCATGGAATGTTTATAAAAATAATGTGTTTTAAAAGTAAAAAAGGGGGAGGGTTATAGCATATTGGAGTGTATGCCTTTAAATATTAGCTTACAAACAGGAGATGCAGTATATTTTTCCAGGCAGTCTGAGTCTTTACTGTGCATCTCAATAGGTATTAATAAAGATGCCTGTGGGGAACATAACTATTTGTAATAATTGTTTATGAATGTTTTCTGTTTTTAATATTTATCCTTTCATAGCACCCCTGTGATCACTCTGTCCATGCCAGATAGTTTACTATGCTTCAGTCATTTTTCTCATAATACCTGTGCACATTTTGGCACATCATTCTGTTTATTATCATAGCTACAGGAAATGGGTACCTTTCATTTGCCTATTACACTCCGCCACCCTGCCATAGAGTTCTTCTTTGAAAGCAATGGTCTGCCAACTTACCCATGCACAGTCCTCTCTACCTGTATGATATCTCTGCTTTCTGTTCTGTCCATCAGAACTAAACAAAGGCAATATCAACACTGTGCTATTGTTTTATGTCTCCTCGACTGATAATTCTTCTGTTAAAAGAGTACCCTGTGGGATAACCCACATGCCTTCTATACTTATAATATTTATTAGTCTCATGAATTATATAGTCACTGGACAGATTTTGAGGTAGATTGCTTTCAAAATTAAATTTTAGCATTGTTACAAATCTCTGTTTTTTACCCCTCCATAACCTTCCAGAATGCATTGCATGGACACAGTATGCATACCACGATTTTATCTTTCAGTCTTCGTTTTTCAGTTGGTGGATACTGGGAATGTATTGATCATTTCCTTAGGTGTATATGTTCTAAACAGAACAAGAATGAAAGATGTAAATGAACTAGATATGCTATATATGTACTGAGAATTCTGGAGGGTTATGCAGGGTTATAACTGTACTTCTTAGCAGGTCCAGAATTAACTTTTATGGCTGTCAAGGTCCCCTAGACTGGTTGGGAAGTTTTTTATTTAGGTATACCATGAGCATGCATTTTAGCCTGTACTATTCGTTTACCTTAATGGTGTTTGTTAAGATGTCACCTCTAAAACTGCTTGTAGTACTTAAAGTGAGAAGTTACCATAACTTTATAAGGAGGAAGTGTAACTTCTAGATCCCAAAAGTAGATCCCTCACTGTTCCTACATATGCCAGCTGTACTAGCATATTAATTACAGTGCAGAACAGTTTAAAACTGGTGTTATGAAAACTACAGCTCCTTTCCATTTGTAACAAATGTCAGAATCATTCCTTTCAGTTGATACCTTTTCCCTATTTGTTACTTCCAGAATGCATTATCTTAGACTTAGATGAATTAAACCTAAACTACTACTTCAGTCACTGAAGTTAGACACTGCATCACCCCTATTAACCCCTGCTCCTGTACATTTAGTATATTATCAAAATTGCCTGCAAAATATTCCTGTCCAGTTCTTCAGAAATAAAGCAGGATGCTCAACATGCTCATTTCTTTTCTAGTCCTCATTTTATTTATTTATTTTATTTTACATTTGTTAACCAGGAAAGTCCGACTTGGAACGACTCAATTTTCAGCGGAGGCCTGGGGAGAAACGCTCCAGATGCATGTCTTTGTAATGTGGGAGGAAACAGGAGCACCTGGAGGAAACCCACACACGAATGCAGGGGGACATGCAGACTTTGCACAGAAGGCACTCCAGCCAAGAATCAAACTGGAGAAGCTCTTGCTGTGAGGCGACAATGTTACTGCTGCACCACTGCACCATTTTGGCTAATGATAGGACACCTTCAGTGTTCTTTTCCAGTTTGCCATCCCTTCTGTTTCTGTGCAGTCTCTCATTCATTGTACTGATCAACCTGTTCTGAGGCACCGAGCTTGTCCATCTTCCAAAAAGACAAAGACCTCACATTTTCTGCACTAATACCGACCTCCTCAGTAGTCATCGTATGACTGAATTGACAAGACCTCTGATTAAATCCAAACTGACATGGCTCATACAAACTGTAATTAGAAAAGTCAACACTTTTTCTTTTGCTAATTTTCTATCACTTTTTCCATCTAAAGGGCAAGTAGCTCACTCATTTGCAATTTCTTAGCTCGCTCTCATGGACCCATTTCTGTCTTTGTACTGTGAAATGAATACATCTACCAGTCACTGGGCAATATGCCTCTTTGTTATAGTAATGTATTATCAGAAAGTCTCAGAACTGTTTTCCTTAGCTTTATCAAAACCCTTTGAATCACATTTCCTATGCATTGTACATTCTTATGGACTTCCAACATCTTTGAAACTTGTTTACCAATAAACAGCTAATTAGACCCTCTATGCCCAACTTCAACCCACAAAGAGGAGTTAGTGTGACACTTCATCCTGTGAAAACAAGCAAACTCGTTATTAACAATGTGGTGTTTGTGGAGCACAGTAACTCCTAGGATGTGCAATCAAAAATGCTGCTGAAATGCAGAGGTACAGCACCTGCCTCAGTGAAGGTTAACAATGCTTACTCTAACTGCAAGCTGTATATAAGGTATAAAGTCTATTAAATCACACAGGTTTCACGTATTCTCTGAGCATATGGTGTATTAATTGCACATGAAGTGCTTCACTTCTTACATCATGTAATGGAAGTTGTTGGCCCTTAACCCTACCCTCACTACTTGAAAACTGAAATAAAAAGAAACATATATTTCATAGTTTACTCATTCACATGCAGGAGAGGTTGAGGGGGTCAGCAAGCAACTCTCACCTGCTGTTAATGGCAGCAGTTGTACTGCAATGGGATTCTTGTCTCAATGTGTTTTCCTGCTATGTGATGAAATGCTGTAAAATGGTCCCACAAACCCTACTAGTAGTTAATGAATGAGGGGTTGGGGCAGCCACCCACCTAAGTTGTTCCATGGCAGCAGATCAGTACATAATAAGTTTACATCAATTAATATTGAGTAACCATGTGGTAGGGTTAACGGGGAGACAACCCCCCTCACATGCACTTACTGATAACAGTTTACCTTTCAGAACTGTACTGAGCTGTTGTTGATTTGGAAATAGAAAACAGAAAGCAGCAGAGTAAAGTCCATCTATAGTAACTGACTGCAGAAGTTCTGTGCACAACAAGTTTACATTACTATCATCTGTGATCGTGTACTTACTGGTGACACCATTACAGATTACAAAACACAACCGATTTAATTAAGCAGTAAACAAAGTGTGATTCTGAGGGGGGCAGTGGCAACCCCCATCGCATGCTCTTCACAGCTTCATTTAGATACTGTAGATGCATTTTATTTCATTATTTTTACTTTATAACTGGAAATGGAAGACAGACATTATCACAGTAAAGCAGTGAAATTAAGTCCATTTATAGTAACTGACTGTAGAACTTCTCTGCACAGCAAGGTTACATTACAGGTGACAGTTCATTAGATTACAAGACAAATCTAATTAATTAAGCAGTAAACTGGGTGGGATTCTGAGGGGGAGTGGCAAGCCCTATTGCATGGACTCTACAGTATCATTTAGATGCATTTTATTTCATTGTTTTTACTGTACTGTATTTCCTTTCTCAGGTATAACACTATCATTTAGAATTTGTAACCTAATGAATTCAGCAATACACTGGTGGTGGTGGTGGGGTTTTGAGGGGTGACATCCCATTTGCCTGTACTTTATGGCATCATTTTGTACTACAGATGTACTCTAATTGTGTTTAGTGCATTGCATTGTACACAAATTTCAGTGTGCCATTTAGCAGCTAAAGATTTACTTTATTTCTGTTTCATTGTATTGTTCATAGGTTGGTACTAGGCTATTGGCCCTAGGGCCTATACAAGCCTAGCCATAACAATTCCCTGGCTATTTCTTCCCACACTATTTACTTCCCTGGTCCCCTGTCTAGCAGGGTGACTGACGTGATCCCCGGGGTGAATTTCCTTTCTCCCATCCAATCGTCAAGGTTCCTTTTGAAGAGGGCCAAGGAGGCACTCTGCTTGACATGTATGGGCAGTCTATTCCAGAGTCTGGGGAGTCTCTGGGTCAGGAACCTATAGTTTAGCGATTAGAGCGTTTGACTTGCATGTAGTCATTCACGGTTCCAGCCTCAACAAAGCCATTTCCATTTTGTATGTGTAAATATTACAATTTTAATTTATTTGTATATTTATATTGGAAGTAACTTATATTTCTCAACCAGAGTAGTGTGTTAAGCCCAGATGTGAGGTGTCAGTGTAAGAAAGCAGCGAAACCCCCACATAAAAGCAAGTGCCCCACACAGTACAGTCACACAAGAACAAATGCAATTACAGCACATTGGGGGGTGTCAGGGAAGGTAAACAAATGTATATCATGTAATGAATGATGAATCAATCCCACACAAGTGGTAGTCCAATAAAATAAATCATAAGCAATGCTAAGCATTGCACAGCTATGCCGACCGGGTGTAAGCATTGTGTGCATATGAATACCAAGCAATGAGTAGCCCAGCCAAGTGGATTTGCCCATTGGCAAGCAGTGCTGAACCTGCCCCTTTAAGCACTGCCAACCCTAGCTAGGCAGGTTTGCCTGTAGCTTATCCTAGCTTAGCATATTCAAAACCGTCCAATCACAGCAAAAGCGGGAAATCGGCCATATTTAAACCCCGCAGGCAGGAATTGATTGTAGCTCTCCACTGTAGGCAGTATGGCAGATGTTAGAGAAAGCATGTGCCCCCAGGTGCAGTGCTAGGGCATACAGGAGTCCAAGCTCATGGCAGGACTCCTGGTAAAAACCATGATGCGAGACCACTGCAGGATCAGTACCAGGGCTCCCAATACAAAGCGGAAGCCTGGGAAAGTCTCACTCGTGATCTCACCAGTGCCACCGGCATCCCTCAGGTCCGGCACCACCATGTCGACCTGAAACAGAGGAAGAAGGAGCTCCTGGAAAAGTGGGTCCAAGAAGCAAGACAGAGGGGCGATGTCCCAACAGTGTTTAAGTACCCATAGCAACAACTGTTTACCAAAGTCCAGCCTGCGTATGTGATGGACATGTATGCCTAAATGTTTCTCTATTTTTATTATAGCTCTAGCTAAGTTTTATCCGTCTAAAAAGTTAATTTTTAGTGGAGAGTTACTATTTTTAAAACAGCAAGATAGATTGAAAGGGGGCGATCACTTTTGTATTCTGGTACTATGGAATACAGTAGGAAGGCCATTAAATTTAAATAGTTGAAGGGGAGTGATTTCACAAAATGATAATTTTGTGCTTACTCACACAAGCCAGTGAAAGCAGAGAGGAAATGAGATATATGTTCAAATTAACATAAGGGACAGGCAACTAGAAAGACAGTGGTATTTAAGAACAGAATAGTAACAGGGTGGGAAGGTGGGTACCTGACTCACTAGAGACAGAGCTATGGTCTCTTTTGAAGTTTTAATATGTATTGTATTGTACTTTAATAGTGTACTGTACTGTACTTTAATAGTGTTTGCTGTACTATATTTTAGCCACACTTCACAGCATCATTAAGGTACTTTATTTAATTGTGTTTAATGTTTTATATTCTAGGTGTGTTTCTGCAACTGACGGTTCACATCACCAATGCTGTCAGTCATAGGTAATGGCAGTGTCAGTTACCGAGTCCCCTCAAATCCATTGGGATAACTGATGGGGATTACTCTGCTCCACAATTACTCTTTTGCTTGCTTCAGCACATTAATATCTTATAACACAGAACATAAAAGATGTGAACTGTTTAGCCCAAATATTCTGAACATTTCAGACCTGCATAGATAAGCTTCAGTTCATCATTAACCAATGTATTAATTATTCCTATTTCTCAATACATCTGCTTTGTATTTGCCCTATTTGTTTTTGAGTTCTGTGTCTCATTTTGTTTTTTTCACTATGGCACAACCTTCTGAGTAATACATGTCTAATAACTGCATTACACTGCATCTTCCACTTGTTTCACTGTTTTTCTTGCATTTATCAAGCCACTTCTGGTTTTCTTAATTCATGCTGAGATACAGAAATAATTCTATTATATCCTCTTCCTCTTGGTTTGCCCAGGGTACACATAGCAGTTTTTTTCAGCCTCTTTTACAAACCTTATGTTGTCATTTGCTTTTCTTTCTCTGCATTTTTCTATTATAATAATTCATTTCTGTCTCAGTACCCTTTCTTTCTCCATAATGCTTGATTAAACTGTTGCACCCCTGTGTACTTCTTGCATAGCTTTTCTAAACGTGTCTTCTATTCCAACTACATATGTACTTACTTGCTCAAGTTATACTGTGAATTTAATTCAGCACACTTTGTCAGCAGGTGTAAAGTAGTAACTTTCTGGCATATAATTTCAAAACCTCAATTGCAAGCAGAAGAGTGCTTGTCATAGTACCTACTTGCTATGCAGAATGGCTTGACCTGGAACATATTTTAATATGGAGGGAGCAGAGTAAAGTTTCTAATGTATTGTTTGATGTGTCCATCTCATGTAGTAAGCAGGCCCAGACTAACTCATGATAAAACTGGGAAGTTGGAGGATGTGGTTCTAGTAATGATTAATGTCTCCATCTCCACTAGATCACCAGGTGACAGCCATTTGCAGAACGCTTATGATATCCTTTGTTATCTGAAAGAGTAATCCTCTAATTTATGAAGGACTGATAGCAAGGCTGATAGAAAATAAAAATAGTTTTGTCATTGCACTGACCCTTGAAGTTAATGATCCTGGAAAAAAATCTAATTACCTTATATGAATGAAAAAATAAGTCAGGCTTTTGGACTATGTATTCCTTTTGTCTGTTGTTAGGATAGGCTTGGGTAACCAGTGTTAGTCCTCTAAAATGTGTGCAATAGACTCCTGATGCACCATGGACTTCTATTATATAAATCATTCTGCAGCTCCCACTGAAGAAAGACCCTAGCCAGTCTTCTGCTTGTCTGGCCTTTGAATTACTTTTAAGTCATGCATTGCGGCTCAGTAATTCTACAAAGATATTTTATAAAGCTTCTTGCTCCTGAATGCAGTACTTCAAACTCTGAGTCAATGATAAACTAATTGCCTGCAACTTTTAAGCAGGATTACTATCCTGTCTTAACATTTCATGTTCAATTTGGTTTTATTGGATGTTTACAAACACTGTTTTATTCAATAGTTCTGAAGAAGTCTCACGATGAAAGCGCTCAACAGTGTACATTTTAACTTTATTATTAATCTAGCCTGTGTTAGAGTACAAGTGTATTGGTTGTTTATTTGTTAATTTAGCTGGATATGATGCATTCATCCTACAGCCTTCTTGGATACTAAGCAGAATATGGAAATTAACTGCTTTATGTCCTAGGATTTAGCTAGAAATGCTTTGTAACACAATGAGAGGTTGCTGCACATTTGGATGTCAGCTTTGCAGGTGGTTTAGTGTCCAATTTACTGATACACTGCTGTTCTTGCTTAGCTTTTTGGTAGCAATGTCAGCTAAGAATTTTAATAAAACCATTCTCTTCTCTTGGCCGTTGACATTTTGTCTTGCAGAACTGAAACGATTTCCTCTTTTCTAGCAATTACACTGTCCTGTGTTTCTGCTGATTTCCTCTTCCTGGCCTATGGTGTGGGATTGCAGTTACTTGTCATGTCTCTCTGTAGTCTTACTACACAACAGGTATAGGGAAAGGGCCAAAAACTGTCTTGTTCATCGACTTTAAGAATTACATTTTGAATATATATATATATATATATATATATATATATATATATATATATATATATATATACCACCCTAATACAGCTCATTGTGTACAATTTCTACAGATTTAAAGCAGTTTAGTTTACAGAAGCGGCTCTAAATAAGCAGATTTACTGATGAGTGTACAGAAGGATAGAAATAGAACAAGAACCAGTAGAAATTTTAAGTATATATGTTTGTGTAAAATATCTGTCTATATATATATATATATATATATATATATATATATATATATATATATATATATATATTCCCAATCCCAAAGGGGTGAAGTTCAAATAAATAATGGCTTATAGTGAAAGCATCCACCTGCTATCAAAAGCAATATGTAGGTAACAAATCATAAACGCATAAAGGGTTCTCAGCCTTCGATACGTGTAAATAGCTGTTTTCTTACATTTTATTAGTGACAAATTATGGCTGGTTTGTGTTGATTAGTTAAGAACAAAGGAGGATCAGGTGAGCCTCTACAGACAGACACTGTGAAATTCATTGCTTGAAATGGTAAGCTGCCCCGATTACAGAAATAAGAGCTACTTAAGTGATTACTTGTTTCATATGATGGCAGCTGGTACTGTCATGCTGTGTCAGCTGTCCTTTCTGTTCATTATCAGTACTCTGTCTTTTTTGTCTTGTGTATGGTGATGTCAGTTTTTAACAATATTCTCACCTGTTTAGCATTTCAGTTCTAGATTGCTTGCTTATATAGCCTCATCCATTTTCAAGCATGTAATGACCTCATAAGCATGGTTCTCATACTTGTGCTGGATGTTTTTGTCGATCCTTAAGTCCCTAATGTTTCCCCTGATATAACTTTTTCTTGATATTTTTAATGCCTTGTCTTGGGTTGCAAGATTACACCATGCATTTAGTTTGTTAATCCTTCACATAATAGTAAGCTGCTTTGCATGGGACAAGCTAACCACCCTCTATGCAAGGGAAATTCACTGCACCACAAATGTTTGTAATTAACTGCAGGGTTGCCACATTGTGTGGGGATGCAGTCACCAATATGTGGCAGTTTTACTGAGTGCTGTGTGATCAATGCATTTTACCAAAGCATCACATGGTGAATGATGTTTCAAAACCAGTTACCATTAAAACAGTCGATTTAGCTAATATATTTTTAAAGACCTTTCATAAAATAAAAGGGAGTAGTAAGGTTTCACAGTGATGTTTTTTTTTCTTTGGGTTGGGGGGACAAAAATGTGCCCCACTTATAAAAATGCATGTGGCACAACAGTTTTATTTTGTAGTGTCCTCTGTTCGTACACGCTGTGTAGCATGTGTTTAATAATTATGATATACCTGAAAAAAATGGCTTGTTTGTGTACTACATTTATGTCTTACTATGTGTTAAATCACAGAGGAGATTTGGCAGAAGTGTAGCAAGGATGGAGTGAAGGGGTAGCTACTTTGGGTGCAAGGTGTTAGGGGGGTATGATAGGTAGATGCTGATTGGTCAACAATGCAGTATCGGCATTCATGTCCATACCAACATTCTGAAATGAATGCTGATGCTGCTTTTGTGGTCAGAATTGAAGGGCGTTAGTGCTTTGTATGTCGTATAAACTGTAGCAACTGTTTTTTTTTTTTTTAAGTTAGGAGGGGCTCCAGATCAGGAGATGGCACAGCATGCCAGAATAACTAGCTACAGCCTCTGGGGTTAAGAGGCAATTGTATCTCGTTAATTCCAAAGAAGTTTGGCAAATAAATGAGGCATGGAAAATGCTTTGGTACGTTTGTTGTAAGGACGGCACTTATATATAATGTTCTTCCAAGATTTCAAATCACAGCATGAATGTAGATGATACCATTATTCAGACCTATGCCAGACTCTGTTATGTAACCCTGAGAAAATTTTGCACTGTGTGTAAAACCACACTAAGTTGTGAAGACATATATTACTTTGCAGTACATAGAATGCTGAGGCATCTCCACTGCTGTACTTGTTCTGTTTTCTGACTAAGAAAGATGTTTAACAAAGTTTTATTTATAGGTAATTAATAGTCATGCAGTCCAGAAGGCCATTAATAAGCATAGCCAATTTTCCCAAAGCACTGCCTGATTAAGTGACTTGCTTAAGGTCGCAGAAAAGGCAAATAGAATCAAATCTTGTACCACATAACATAGCTTATTTTAGGCTCGCAGCCTTAATCATTTTCACTAGCTGTCAGACTAAGGCACAAGCAGAGGCCATGAAAAGGTTTGAACTCATGATTCTTGGTTTATGTGACCAGGGGTCAAACCCTGAGCTACAAAGACACACTGCCTAACCACATCTCACTGTTGTTATGCTCTAGTCCTGTGCTGGAGTGTAAAGAATAGCTACCACAGAACAGCAGCTAATGCAATTTTCAACTCTAATTTTGTGTTGCCACACATTTTTTTTTTAGTGGCAACACAAAATGTGTCATAGTGGAGGCAATAAGTTTGTCTAGTCTGTCCTTTCAGTTCATTTAGTATTCTGCGTTCCATTCATTCTTACTTTCCCCCTTATCCTTTCTCCATCTATCCCATTGCCTCTTGTCTTCATTACTTTTTCCCTCTTTACCTCTCATTTTGATAGCCCGTTCTATGCGTCAGCAGGCATTTTCACGAAGAAGTACTTTTATAGCTCCAGAGAATATTTAGTCCCTGTAATCTGCTCTCTGTGTACCCTCTTTTGTCCTCTGCCCTTCCTTTTCAGGGTGACCTCTATACATCTCCCTGACATGATTATGTGCACCAGTATAAGTGCCCCTCCTGTCTCATTTGGTCTGTAACAAGTACTATAGCTTTTCCTGTCTGTAGTTGTAGCCTTTCATTTTCATCCCATGCAGCATTCAGGTGGCTTTCCTTTGGATCATATCCAGCAGTCCAACAACTTGCTCATTGGTTGGCCCCCAGGAACTTCTCACAAAACTCAAGGTGTGGCCTGACCAAGGCCCAATAGAATGGGGCATTATCCCTTTTTGCTTCTACAGTCACTCCAGAATTCTTTTTGTTGCTGCCACTGCCTTTTCATTGTGCTGCTGTGGTCCAGTCAGGACGTAATCAACTCCCCAGTCCCTTTCCTGCTTTGTTGCAGTCAGTTTCACTCGCTCAGATAATACTATATATGGGGGTTTCTGTGTTCTATGTTCTGTACTTTATGTTTGTCAGTAGTGACTCTCAGCTGTCACTTTCTCCCATGTGGCCAGCCTTCCAGAATATGCCCCCAGACCCTTCCTTCCCATGCTTCACTCCTGTACCTATCTGGGTGTCATGAGTGAGGAAGCTGATCCTGTTCCCTGTTCTCTCAGATATGCTCGAAACAAATACACTGAAAAGAACTGGGACCAGGAGTGCCCCTTTGACATTCCATTAGTTGCATTCCTTTTTTGCTTACACCTCCCCCCCACTACAGCCTTCTTTGTTTGCACATTCAGCCATATAGCAGTCTAGTTCCTCAGTTTTGGTCTTAGTTTTCCTAGCAGTTTGTGTGAAACTGAAAGAAATGCCTTGATGAAATTCAAATAGACCACATTTACTGTGGGACACTTTTGTGATTGGATTACAAGTGAAATTGACAAGACTGGATTAGGTTTGACTGTCAGCTCTTCTGGCCATAAACCTACCCATTTGTTGTTGTCCTCTAGGAAGACATCTAGCATTTCACTGCTGATAAGTTAACAAACATGCTTTCCCATTTGCACTAGGGCACCACACTGGACCTACATCCTTAAGCACTTGTGCACTGTCTGTTGATCTGTGGGAATAATTCCTTCAGGGGGTCTGCTCCCTCACTGACCAGGTTACTGGGGACTCCTGGAGGCAGCCCATCTGGTCCTTATGCTTTAACCTCCATAGAGGCAGCCATTTCCATCATAGGTTCATAGTTTCATAGGTAGGTACTAGGCTATCGGCCCAAGGGCCTACGTAAGCCTAGTCAGCAAGGTTCCATAGCTTATGCCACCCAAGAAAGTTATTTTCCTGTGCCACTGTCCAGCAGAGACACAGAAGTGATCCCCAGGGTGTATTTCCTATTTCCCATCCACTCATCAAAATTTTTCTTGAAGAGTGCTAATGAAGAACTTTGCTTGACATAGATGGGTAGCTTGTTCCAGAGTATAGGAAGTCTCTGGGACAGGAATCTATCCCTCCAGTGTGTCCTGTTTATTGTGGTGACAAGGTTTAGGTCCCTAGAGCGTGTAGCTCAGAGGGATTGGGATTTCTTTAGGTGTAGCATGTCCAACAGCTCTGGGTTTGACATAGCTTTATATGTTAGGCAGAGATCACCTCGGAGTAGGCGATATGCTACGGAGTAAAGCTGGAGTTTTTTGAGGTAGTCAGTGTGGGGCATTTGTTTGAGGCCAGTAATCCTCTTTGTGAAGTACTTCTGTGGCCTTTCCAGCTGCTGCAGATGTCTTGTGAGGTACATTCCAAAAGGGGAGTTGTATTCCATAATGGGTCTAATGAGTGATGAGTAGAGGGGAACAATAACTTCTTTTTTCCTGGATGAGAACCCTTTTGTGATGAGGTGTGCCACGTAGAAGGACTTCCTGACTACTGTGGCAATGTGACTATCAAAGGAGAGACTACTGTCCACCTGGGTCCCAAGGTCTCTTATCACGCATTTGGTGTTAAGTAGGTTGCTGCCTATGTGCTAGTTCATGGGTACAGAGTTTTTACCAAAGGGGATGACTCTGCACTTTTTTTTTCTTTTTTTCTTCTTCCCCCTCTATCCTGGTGTCTGTCCAGTGCTCTCCCCATTGTACTTTCCACCCCTTCTAGCATGGCTTCCTCTCCTGTTATTTTTTTTTTTTGGTGAATGTTGAAGTGAAGCATTCATTCAATACCTTGGCTTTTTTCTCAATCTTCTGTCACTTCCTTCTAATCTTTTATCAAATTAACCAAAGTGTTCCCTTCCTTACTTCCTTGTTTCTGTTATCTAAAATGCTTATTTTCCATTCATTATCTTTTCTTACATCCCTTTAAGCACAGGTCTTTCCTGCTTTTCTTCTTACTACTGTCTTGTACTCTGCCACCTGTAGCTCTTCACTCTCTCCCTTCCCCCTCTTTTGTGCCCTATCCTTTGCCCCATTTACTGACCTTTTATTCCTATTTAGGTATAGTGGCCTTTGTTTTTGCCTCTTCTTCAGCTCATTGTCTGTAGTCTGGAGTATTTCATCCCTGAACTTTTCACATAAGTTGTTTACTCCTTGAGTTTGCCTCCAGACCCATAAGTCACCTTTGACGTTCTACCTCAGCTCAGCGAAGTCAACTTGTCCAAAGTTCCACAGCATTGTCTTTGTCCTTTTGTTCTTAACCTTCTCACCTACTCTTAACCACATTGTGGTAAGACCACCTTTAGTTAACTTCACCTTTACCAAGATATGCCTGACCCTCTACAACTTGGTTAGGACTATGTCCAGATTTCTCCTTTTTAGTACGGCTGTGCACCTATTTGTTGAATCCTCATGTCTCTGTACCCTGGAGCGCAGACTTTCCCAGTTTATCTTGCAGATTTAGATCCCCTAGGAGCGTAACTCTGTTCTTCCTACCATGTTCCTTTATTCTCACTACAAGTATGTCATATTCTTCCTCTAGTGTGTCTGAGTACTAATGAACAGTTCTAATACACCAGAACTCTCCTTTTTTATGTTAAATGCCAGGAGCCTCACCTTGAGTACTCATGCTGCCCATTCCCTTACCTCACAATTTCCCATATTTGCGCAGTAGTAGTGTTATTGTATTTTGCAATAACTGTGCTGTGATGCATGGTGTCACTAATTGTTACACTGAGTGATTAAAAGGGATTCACTAATTATTACACTGAGTGATAACAAGGGATGCTGCAGATGATGTGGGTGGAACATGCGATACCCAGCAATTGAGTAGGACCTGTACACAAAAGCATTGTAAGATGGGCAATTCAGAAAGCAGGCAATTCAGAATGTAGTACAGTCCTCTCTGTATGGAAAGGTTGATGGGAAAAGTAGGACTTTTAAAAGTAGTATCCCTTTAACGGATAGAGTTAACTACCTATAGGACTGACTACAGGTCAATTTACTGGCATTATTGAGGACATACAGTCAGTCTATCAGCAACCATTTTTTGGCTGGCAATAGACTGGAGGCTTTGTGCCAAAACACCTTTCAGCGACAGTGGAGTTTTCCCTTTTCTCCACTGTTATGCAACTTCAAAGTAGGTATATATAATTTTGATGTGTGTGTGTGTGTGTGTGTGTGTGTGTGTGTGTGTGTGTGTGTGTGTGTGTGTGTGTGTAAGTAAGTGTGTGAATAATGTGTGTGTGTGTGTGTGTGTGTGTGTGTGTGAATGTGTGTCTGGGGGGGGGGTTGAGCTGCCTTTCCCCCCTGCAAAAAAAATGTTTGTGAATTGCCAAAAGGTGTTTAGGCATAATTTTTGATCTAGTGGCAGTCAAAGAAACAACTGTTGATAGATCAACATGGATCCTGAGAAGAGTGTACCTGTGATGACTGCAGTAGTGTCGAAAGCTTATGGTTTGTCTTTCTTCCATGTGGCTCTAATTTCAGAATCTTGTGCAGAATACCAGGAATGAGCCACCTCAGTTTACTGGCTTTGATTCATTATTTCATTCAGATGTCTTCACCCCTGCTGTGCCAGGAAAATAAAGCAGTGTTTTGAGTAACTGGACATTGCACAAAATAATGTAGCAAGAATATAACACACAGTTTCCTAGCTTCGGGTTTTAATCTTTATTGAGTTGTTTCCTTATTACTTGGCTTTTTCTTATTTTCTGTATAACAGGCACCTACTTTCAGACTTCTTTTCCAGTATTTGTAAGCATGTGACCATCAGCTGGTTTTAGTGGATTAAGGATTGCTTTGTCTATAGTTTGTCTGGCAATCTGTGTTAATAAAAGCAAGAGATTTGCAGGAGCTAAGATTATTTTAAACACTTAATTTCAAAGTGTTGTTCCTAGGGAATATTTGCCAGCTGATGTGTAGGCGAGATTTTCACATCCCTCCCTAGCGTATGATATCAGACTGAGGACCTGTTCTGTGAAACAGTGCTAAGACGTGGAGAAATAGTAGTGAAAGATGACTGAATTTTTATTTTCAAAATTGGGAGATGAACTGTTTCTTATTCACTGAGTAAATTAGTATGAAGATTGGGTCATTCTTAGCAAACTGAAAGTTCTAGACCCTGTCAACAAAGGATCACTTGTCCCTTGCTCTAACAAGTGAGGAGATTTGGGTTCATCTGTCTGACATAAAATATTAACTGTTTTTCAAAAACTGACAGATACAGTTTCTGCCTTTGGAAGTGACTGTTTTTGTGCAGTTCTGAGGCAGAAAGCAAGTCAATTAATTTGCAGTTTTTAAAATGGTCTTTTAATCAGAACATGGTTCATACATTAATATCATTGTAGTTTCTGAAAGGCCCCAGGGAATCATTACGGCAGCTAAAGTAATTTTATTCAACTAATCGACATGCAGTAGAGCTGATGAATGCATACAGAATTCATTCTGGCAGTTTGGGATACAGCCAATCATAGTTAAAATGACACAAGAATGCACTGTTTGTGCCAAAGATGGGGAACTGGGAACGTACAAAAGTAGCTTTCTGTGGTTGTGAAGTTCTATTGTTTTTAGTGCATTCATCTTTATGATACATAACAAAGCATAGATGGTACTTAACAGTTGTTTCCATGGTGCTTTTGGTTCACTAGTAATTAGAAGAATGAAGACAAAAGCATGGTTAGTCTTCCTTGGTGTGATTTTAATGTTAGTGATTTAATCACAGAGTGAGACCTTAATTTGACTCTTTTTGTTACTCCTGAAATTTTAATGAGAAGCCATTCAGTGCTTACTTTATATGTGTGATGCTGATATTGTGTGTGCAGTGCTGATGCGTGTGCAATGCTGGAATTATCTACACAGTGTTGATGTCATCTGCTTATTTTTGACATTTTGCAGTGCTGACATCTTTTATATAAAGCTGGTATTATCTGTGCAATGCTTTTATTATGTGCATGATATCATTTATGCAAGGCTGACAAGCTATGTACTGCTAATCTCCTCTCTGTAGTGCTGACATTATCTCTGCATGTTGAGATTATCAGAGCAGTGCTGACATTTCCTGTGCAGTGCTGACTTTGTCTGATCAGTGCGTATGTTCTCTGTGAAATGATATTAACTAAGCAGTTCGGACATTGTCAGTGCAGTACTGGCTTTACAGGCTCAGTGCTGACATTGTGTGTGCAGTGCTTATGTTGTGTGTGCAGTACAGACATATTCTGTGAGCGCTGACATCTGTGTGATACTGGTGTGTACTGCTGACATTATTTGTGCAGTACTGATGCTGATTGTGTAGTGCTGACATTATCTGTGCAGTACTGAATGTATGGGTTGTGCAGTGCTAATGTTGTCTGTACAGCAGAGCACAGACATCACCTATGCAGTGCTGACATCACCTATGTAGTGCTGACATTATCTGTGCAATGTTAACATTATCTGTGTTATACTAGTGTGTACAGCTGATGATATTTATGCAGTGGTGACATTATCTATTCAGTTCTGACCTTAAGGGTTCAAGGGCTTACATTGTCAATGCTGTTCTGTTGTTTTATATGCAGTACAGACATTATCTGTGAAATGGTAATACTACCATTGTGATAGTGGTGCATACTGTGGACATTCTGTGCAGCGCTAATGTTGTCTATGCAATGTTGGTGTTATCTATGCCATCTGCATAACGCCAGATTAGATTGTGTGATAACTGGAGTGTATTGCTGATGTTATGTGTGCAGGGCTAATGTTGTTTGTGCAATGCTGACATTGTCAGCACAGAGGTAAATTGTAGCATCAAGTAGTAAATATGAATTGGGAAGGAAGGAAGTCACAAACACTGTATTTAGTTCTGTAAAGCTGTCATTTCTTGACTAATTTTAAGGCAAAAGATATGGTGACAGTATAGGAATATATGTGCCACTTAAACCACTCTGATTTTGTCTATGAGTAGTACTCCTTCCTGCTGTCACTTCTGAGATAAATGTTGCAGATGCTTAAAAATGCCCGTGTTAGTAACACAGTTCATTACTGTTCAGCATTTTCACTTTCTGTGCTGTATAGTTCTGATTCTGAAACTGTGATGTTTAGATTTCTAAGGCTTACTAGTGCTAATGGTGTCTTTTTTCACCTTAATGTTACAGACCTTTGCCAAAGAGTTTTTGATCAATGATCCCAGGGACCTGGAGGAGGACTTTTTAAGAGCGGAGCTGAAGAAAGCAGGAGGTGCAAACTACGATGCACAGATCCAGTAAATCCTCAGCAGCACTGTCCACAGATCCTTCTGAATGCTACTGGGAAAAAATATAAGAGTGAGAGGAGGCAGATGGCAGCAACATGTGCAGAAAGAGCCTGCCTTTTTAGCATAATCCAGACATTTGCCTCTTACAATGGCACCTCCTTATTAAATACATTTACTGAGATGCCTCCCAGTATATGCAGCTAAGAACAAAGGCACATTCTGGACATTTTTCTTTTGTAACATTGGGGGTGGGGGGCCTTGCTGCATAGTTTTGAACTGTTGTTTTTGTAAACATTTTGATGTGTTTTTTTTGTCAGGGAAAGATGGTCTTGAGCACAGAAAACTGGAATATGTATGTGTTGTTTTACTTGAGTAGGTATGGGATAGGGTGGGGTTTCTCACTATGTATGCATATTTGTGCTGAGAAAAATTAATTTGTCAGTTCAGGTAGTATTACTTTTCCATGCCACTATCAATGCTTTCAGAGCTTAGGATTCACTGGTGCCATTTCCACATAACTCTTATCAGGACAATTTCCATTTGCCTTACTTTATTATCTTCTGCTAAATTGTAAGCTTTCTGACTTGCCTTAACAATGCAAATCTCCCCATCCATAAAATCTCTCTCCACATACCATACATAAATCAGCCATTGGAAGCAGTGAATTAGCAATATTAATTTCCTTGCTGTTATTGTATTAGTGGGTTTCTACACATCAAAGCAGAAGCTGTTTGGATCTAAGGTCCCACAGCTGTTTGTGCATTTCCATTGTACTCTGTGATGCTTGAAATGTGCTCCATTTCAACACTGCTGTGAAAACAAAACGCGTGGGCACAGTTACAACGGCAAAGAAAGCTTTATTTTTTTAATTCCATGAAAATGATGTCCTAATAGTTCTTTGTTTTAGTGAAATTAAACTGCTAAGTACTGTACCGAAGTCAGGGAAACAAATACCCAAGCATAAGTCATTTAAAAATAAAAATGATGGTTTCAGGTAAGATACTTCACTGTTTTTATTTTATATTAAGATGATTTATCAATTTCCATGCCTTGTTGTGTTTGAGTGTTCTGTTTTTGTTCTAATGTATGGTATTAAAAAAAGCTGTATTATATTCATTATGTGCTTGCTAGAGATATGCTTCTTTGAAATTATTTCAAGTTGAAGAGCAGGAGATAGAAAACCCTGCCTGCTGGGCAGTAGGAGTAGATAGTAAGTAACTTCATGCCTCATCCTGGAACCCATTAAACTCATCACAGCTTTGGCAGATGGGCATACATCCTTAGTGTTTCACTTATCTTTTCATTTTAATTGGAAACATGATGCATGTCTTATTGCTTGGTTTCAATTTATGCACATCCCTGGGATTCAGAAGGGCTTCCTGCACTGTTAACGCCTTTACATCGAAGGCCTTCTAAATGTGGGAAACTCAATCAATTCAAAGACTGATCTCCCACTAAGGTGTTACTTAGGCACTGGAGATTCTGTAAACAGAGGTCGTGCTGGTGAAGCCTGAAGCAAATACAGTAGTCCAGGAGCAAGGCTAATACTAACTAACCATGTACTCCTCAACAAAAATGGTGCTAAGACCAGACTAATGTGGTAGAGTGATTCTGATTCAGCAAATGATTTGAGCAAGTTGTTTTACATTTAAAGAGGAAAAAGTGTACTCCATGTTTTAACGCAGAACATGGATGGTTCTCATTCTTTCCTCTGTGTGTGTGTGTGTGTGTGTGTGTGTGTGTGTGTGTGTGTGTGTGGGCACGAGCGCATGCGCGTCTGGATGTTTGTGAATGCGTGTGCATGAATACAACTACGTTTGCGTCTCTTTGCATGTGTAAATGTCAGGTTGGTCACCCTGCAGGAAGTAAATATAGGGAAGCAATGCATGTTGTGTAATACCTCTCAAACTCTTAGCACAAGAAATCCGGACAAAGCAAAATGTAACGGGGGGAGGGGGAGGGTGACAAAAGCCTAAAAATAGGGACAGGTTTTAATCACTGCTCTTATAAAGTTAGAACGTTGTTAGAATAACAGGTTTTGCATTAGCATGCACTTTCTTAGGAATATGAAGTCTGAAACTCAAAAGTGTGCATTATTTAGTGACTTCAGTGCCCAGTGACCTGCCAGAAAATTAAAAAATTTTGATGAAAATTTGAGGCAAAAATCTGTATAGTTGAGAGGGTGTAGTGTGGTGTGTGTGTGTGTGTGTGTGTGTGTGTGTGTGTGTGTGTGTGTGTGTGTGTGTGTATATATGTGTATATATATATATATATATATATATATATATATATATATATATATATATATATAGTGTGTGTGTGTGTGTGTGTTTAGGTGTTGGGAGGTCTGCAACTCTCATACATGGGCTGCTGGGAGAGCACTAGTGCAGTCAGGCCTGACAGTGCAGTACAGTATTCAGTTCAGAGACATGTTGTTCAGCTGTTAATACAGAGTTTATTGGTGCAGCTTTACCTTGTTCCTGAACTGGAGATTATTGCTGTTATGCTTATTGACATGTCTGATTGACCAGTTAGCCCTGGCAGTGATCCTCTGTCTCCAAATCCCAGGGAAGTACACAATGCCCTACAGTGGTTTCCTTTCCCAGCATGTACTTTTTCAGTATATATTAGTTCCATTGGTGTTTCAGAGTTTGAATTTGTTGGGGAAGCTGTAGTAAGCGTACTGAATTCATATGGGAAAGGTATTACTATGGTGCATGCTGTGACAAGTCTGAATAGAGGTGGATGAGCCAGTTGTTTAAATAAGTAGTAGAACACAGCTATCCATAATCAGTTATTAGTAATTAAATGTGGATAACATAGTGAAGGAATGTGCATGTCTGGTAATCTTACTAGCTAAAAATATGTTTAATTCATGCACAGGCACATATTGAACCATAGTGTCAGCAGTATCCTGTACAAGTCACCTTGAATATAGCCGGGTGGAATGTATTTCCTCATGGACAGTGTTGCCGCATATCAGAAAAGCAAAGGTTGGTTCTGCAGATCAGGGTCTTTCTTTGAAACCATAAGCAGCGTAGTTTGTAACTAAATGTATAATTGTATGTTGGGGGTACTGCTGGGTATTAATGGTGGGACTTCAGCTCTTTTGACACTGCCATCACATATATCATGACATGGCCAGGCCACAGATTTTGCTGTACTTACTTTGGCTTCTGACTTTTCTTTCTGAATGCAGTGCTCACTGAACATGATAGGAGATCCATGCAGGGCCTTAGAGGGGTTGCTAGGGTTTGGAGGACAGGAACCTGTGCCTCTTTTCACTAATTTCTTCTCTGACATGTTTGTTGACTGTCAGCTCAGTGACATGTGATTCACAGACTTTGTTGCATCATGCAAATTCTGTTTTCCCTGATGCTGGGTCCATGAGCATTGGCAGCTGTACTCACCTGGGAAGGGTTCTGTACACAATAGCTGCATTTTAATTCCCAGGAAGAAGAGATGGGCCTCTGGTGTACACAAGGTGCCAATATTACTCAATGTTACTCGTGTCATTCAGTTACCTCAAGTTTATATACTGACAAACAGTTCATCTCATCTGTATGCTGCATTATGCTAATTTACAAACATGATGCTGAAGTTATTTTCAATGGATTAATATTTTCTTTTCTGTTCTGTAAGCCTGAGATATGCAAGTATTCAATGATGTGCAAAACCGTTAGCCCTATGAAATCTATTTTAGGTTGCTGTCAGAGCTCTGATGCTGAATACCTGTCACCAGAAGTGTTTTATGTAATAGCAGTAGTTACTTTTAAATAGTTGGAATTTCTTTAGATGGTGGAATTAGGAAGATGAGTTCATTTTTATTTCAGAGAAATGTAGTTTTGCATGAACAGTGTCAAACATTTTCCTGGTAGGAACATGAGAACTCTCATCTGATCCTGTTTTCAAGAACTCCAGAAAGAAGCCAGGAATCCATACCAACGTTTATTGTTGAGCGCTTTCGTCTCAAATTCGAAACTTCATCAGAATGTCACATAAGTAGCGATCCCACCTTTTTTATACATTCCCTTTACTACAAATTGATGACGTCATTTCCTTATACACCATAATAAATATGCCATTAATTATAAAAAATCCAAACTATTATAAAAAGATTCTAAATACATTCCATATCATACTCACACCACATAAAATCAAAATGCTGTTAAAAATATATATACTGATTTTATAAACACATAAAAAAATGTTACATATGAAATTCTGCTTTTAATCTCAAAATTGAACTAATAGAGATAGCACTGTTAAGGTCAGGAAACTCAGAGGCATTAGCTCTCATTTGCCATCTGAGTTCCTTTAATTCCAAATAATCATTCAGGGGTCCCCCTCTCTTCCCTAATATGGCTTGATCTATAATAGTGAACTTAAAACTGTGTCCAGAGTGAGAGACAATATGAGCAGCTAAAGCATTTTTTAAATCTTTCTTGTTGATATCATAATTATGTTGGTAGATTCTAGATGTTCTTCATGTTTCACAGTTGCAGTCATCACATTTGGGTTTTCCTGCCAGGGGTAGCCCTCAGTCGACCCAAATACCAGAGGCGTAGTATTTCTGTGTCAGTTGCTGTCGCTCCAGGACTGATGTCAGGTCATCAGAGGTATAAAAACAGGCAGCCAACGCCATTACATCAGTCTTTCTTGCAAAGGAGCCCGATGCAGAAGCAGTTCGCACGAGTGCCGGTCGGTTGCTACCTGAGTTTCATTTCCGAATTGAAGTTGAAGTCTTCTACAGCTAAATACCCCGTCGGGGATCCCTTTTTCTTGCTGTAACCATTGTCAGAAAAAGTTAATAATTGTCTCGTCTGTCTGTGGAAAGCAAATACCACACCAAGACTTCCATTTTTCCTGTGTCATCTGTTTAGGCCCAGACCACGACGTCCCCCGCTGTCGCATTTGTGTTTTGTTCAATGCCAGAACTCTATGTCATCAGGCTCTTATTGTAGCTAGATATTTTCGCTCTCAGTCCTCAAAATTCCAATATGGCTTCAGTAAGCCTTCCGAGTACCGATCTTCCGAAATAATGTAAGGATAAAGACAGAGACAGACCGCAGAGGTCCAAAACTGCCGATGATGCTTCCATTAAGCTAGTCGTCAGTTCTTCGGTCCTCAGTGAGGCGCTTTTGCAGCTCTTGATGCCCGCTTCTGTGGATTTGCAGGCCACTACCAAGACCCTTTCGGAGTCCGGTATGCCACGAGACTCTTCTTCGACTAAGGATCCTGGGGATGTCTCTAGCTTGGATGGGTCCAGAGCTGCTGAGCAGGCACCAGCTTCTGAGGAAGTACTTCACACTACTGATGCTCGACACAGACCGATGACTTCTTTTGCGCTTTCGGTTCTTTCGAAAGCTAATGAGTTTTTAAGGCTCAGGGTATGAACCACACCCAAAAAAATGATGACCCAAGCTCAGCCACCTGCTTCCTTGCCTCAGTCTCAAATGCTTAAAATGACAGAAGACCGTATAATGCTTATTAGGAGAAGCCAGGCTACCCCTTCCAAAAGAAAAAGAGACTTGTCTCCAGTAGTTTTATCTGAACAGGAGTCCGATGACTCTGATGTATCTGAATATGAAGATATGCGACCTCTCTCTGCTTATGAGGATTCTGATGCAGAGGAATTCATCCCTTCAGCCTCTCCACCCGAGAACTTTTCATTTGGAGAAACCCTACATACTTTAAGGAACATTTCCCATGGGAATGTCAGGACTATCCTCAGTCAAAAAAGGGACTCAGGGAATTCTAAGATCTACCACAGCACAGACCTCTGGCCATTCCTCCTGTCCTGGATGTTGTGGATGATGTTTTTAATGGACCCCTGACTCTCACAAATTTCTTTTTAAAAACCCATCTGCTGAACCCAAGGTCATCGTTCAAGGACCTAAAGGAATCAAAGCAACTTCAGCTAAGAATCCCACCCCCATGGAGAATTAGATGGATGGGGTAAAAAAGTATACACCTCGGCTACTCTTGCTATTAGAGCATTAAATTGTCAGTTCCACATGCTGAAATATCAGCAGCATACCTGGGAAATCCTCAAACAAAAAATATCTTCTTTTCCAGCTTGTGCAGAAAATAAAAAAGAGTTAATGCATTCTGCAAGTCATGTAACTAAGCACACCTTACGATGTGGCTTTGATGCCCTAGAAGCATCTTGCAGGGCAGCAGTCACTGGTTCTGTCCTTAGAAGGCATGCTTGGTTTAAGGAACAGACCATGTCAAATCCTAATTATTGGATGCACCCTTGAACAAAGACAACTTATTTGGCACCAAGGCAGAAGAGGTCTTATAAAAGATGGAAGAAAAAGCTAAATCTATGCAGACAGTTAAAGACTTACTACAGGTACAGCCACCAAGGTTCAGTAGGCATTGCCCCTCTAAGCACTGGTCCTTTCCTGCCCCCTCCACGCCAGCTCAGCCCAGACCCAGGGGAAGCAGACCCACCCAACAGCCCCAGGGAATGCAGAGATCTAAGCAATGGAGTTCCTCCTCTACAAAAACAGGGAGTGCAAGGCTACCCCCATATGGTAAGACCTGACAATGACTTTACACTACCACCCCCCTCCCTCTGCCCACCGGCTTGTGCCCCTAGGAGGAAAACTCTCCTTCCACGCAAGCAACTGGGCTACCATTACCAGTGACTGCTGGGTCCTCAATATAGTGTTCCAAGGATACAAATTTTATTTCCACACTCTGCCAACCCCAAAAGGGTTCCCCGATCTTCCTCCAAACCAGTGGGCAGAGGCCAAACCGCAAGTCCTTTCCTTGCTCTCCATGAGGGCAATAGAGCATGTTTCTGCAAAACAGATAAACCAAGGTTTCCATTCCAGACTCTTCCTGGTACGCAGAAAAGAGGGGACATAGTGCCCCATCCTCGATCTATCCATTCTAAACACCTTTCTGGTGATACCAAAATTCAAAATGCCCACCCTCCAGCAGCTTCTACCTATGCTTTCCAGGGATGCTTGGTTAGCCACCCTAGACCTAAAAGAGGCCTACCTACACATCCCAGTCAGGGAATCATGCAGGAAATTAGAAATACCACACACAGGCAGGAAACAAGATCCAAAGTGTTTATTCTTTAGCACCTCGACTTGCAGGAAATACCTATGTTTCAGGGCAGGATCTATGCACTTTCAGTTCTCCGTGCTTCCTTTTGGCTTATCTACTGCTCCCAGAGTTTTCACAAAATGTCTGGCTCCCGCTGTTGCTTTCTGCAGACAAAGAAATATTCAAATTTACCCATACTTAGACGACTGCCTGATTCAGGCAGACAGCCAGGAAAAGCTGCTACAGTACCTGACCTTTGTAAAGGACCTACTGACCTCCCTGGGGTATACTATTAATGAAAAGAAATCAAAACTAGTCCCCATACAAAAAATTGTATTCTTGGGAGCGAGCCTGGACAGAGCATCCCACATGGCATTCCTTACTCCAGAAAAACAAGCCTGCCTGACAGACTACTTCTCTCAACTAGCCATCAGAACCCAGTTATCCGCAAGGAAAATCCTGCAAGCTCTAGGGTTCATGGCCTGTTGTATTCTACTCATTCCATATGCTAGACTGCATATGAGGAAACTACAATGGTACCTAAAAAGCTTTTGATGTCAGCACTCTCAAGACCTGAAAACTCTTATACCAATGATACCTTGTCTAAGGAAAGATTTTCTTTGGTGGGTAACAGCATGCAACCACAACAAAGGATTTCCCTTCTCACAGCCCCATGTCGCTCAGACCCTCACCACAGATGCATCAGACTATGCCTGGGGTGGCTCACCTGGACGGCAGGTGCATTCAGGGCCAATGGAGCCCAAATCAAGTACATCTGCACATCAACCAAAAAGAGATGTTAGCTGTTCTACATGATAACTTTCAGACCACTACTGTCCCCGGGGCCTCTGTTGATCAAAACAGACAACACCACAGTGATGTGGTGTATCAACAAGCAGAGAGGGACTCACTCTTATCCTCTCTGCAGGCTCACCATGACCCTTTGGCACATGGCCTCGGCCATGCAACTACACCTGCTAGCACAATTCCTGCCAGGCTCTTTAAACTCTCTGGCAGACAACTTAAGTAGAAACCTGCTAGACCCACATGAGTGGCAGCTAGACCACAGAGCCTTCACCCTTGTAACCCAGAAATGGGGCACCCCGAAGTTTGACCTCTTTGCCTCCCACTCCATTCATCAGCTCAGCAAATTCTGCACCAGGGAACCTCACAGCAAAGCCTGGAAAGTGGATGCTCTATCCTTCCAGTATGTAAACTTCTCAGTCTATGCATTTCCCTCTCTACCACTCATTTCAAGAGTACTGCTCAAAATAAGGGAGGAAAAACCTTGCCCCAGACTGACCATGCCAGCACTGGTACCCACTGCTGTGCAGCCTGTCGTCCCTGCCACCATGGCACCCTCCTCAGGTCCCAACACTCCTGACACAGAGGAATGGAGACTTCATGCATCCCCAATTGCAGACCCTTAACCTGGCAGCCTTGCTTATTCCCTGACCTCTCCTCAAGCTGCCAGCCTAAGCAAACAAGTTCTAGATGTTATACATGAGGCCAGGTGCCCGAGCACTAGAAAATCCTATGCTGACAAGTGGAATAGGTTTTGCACCTGGATCCAGACTAAGGGAGCCAGAACAGCACAGCCCTCCCTACCTCTCATCCTGGATTACCTGGCAGACCTACTAACAGGGTTCTATCCTTCTCTTCTATTAAAATTCATGCCTCAGCCATTTCTGCTTATTTCAGCACAGAGCCTCCTTTCTTCTCACACCCTCTCTTCGAACAGTTCCTAAGAGGGGCTAAGAACTTAAGGCCACCCAGAAGAGTGCCTACCCCAGCATGGAACCTTAACTTTGTGTTGGAAAAGCTCACCCTGCTCCCCTTTGAACCTGCAGCTTCAGCAGAGTTAAAATGTCTCTCTTGGAAGACAGCCTTGCTTCTGGCCATCACTTCAGCTAGAATAGTATCAGAGCTACAAGCACTTATGGCTGTAGAGCCCTTCATCATTTTCCATGCTGACAGGGTCTCCCTCAGGACTAACCCAAACTTCATGCCTAAAGTGGTGTCCAGTGTGGCTCTCAACCAATCAATTAATTTGCCCACCTTTTTTCCTAACCCACAAAACAATGGGGAAAAGATTCTGCACTCTCTAGATGTGCACAGGCAGCTCAGATTCTAACTGGCAGGACTAAATCTTTCAGAAAAACTGACCAATTGCTAGTCAGCTTCGCTGCAGGAGCAGAGGGCAAGGCCATATCCAAACAATCTCCAAATGGATAGCACACTCATCCATTTCTGCTACAAACAGCATGGGAAACCACCCCTAAAGGGGGTCAGGACACACTCCACCAGAGCAAACTCCACCTCTGCAGCTTTTCTCAGAGGGGTCTGCACTAGGGACATACTGGAGGCTGCAACATGGACATCTGTTCATACCTTCACCAAGCATTACCACCTGCCTATCTCCTCCAAATCCAGGGCAGGCTTTGCCACCGCAGTCTTGCAGGGTATCCTAGCCATCCCCCAGTCTTCTTGACTGCCCCCATCCTTTTCTTCATCTTTGGGAATTAACCCAAGTGTGATGACTGCAACAGTGAAACACGAAGAACATAGTACAGTTGTGCACACTTAACATAAATGTAGATGTTCGAGTGTATTCACTGTTGCAGTTCTGGTTTCCCTCCCTCCATCCCCCTTGTCTCTCTCTCTCTCTCTCTTTCTCCTTACAAGGAAATTTTGGTATTTAATTTCTACTGGTGATGTCCTTCCACCATAACTTAGCTCCTATTGGGGACTCCTGACAGTTAGGGCAAGAAAAACTGATGTAATGGTGTCAGCTGCCTGTTTTTATACCTCTGACAACCTGATGTCAGTCCTGGAACAACAGCAACTGATGCAGAAATACTATGCCTCTGGTATTCGGGCCGACTGAGGTCTACCCCTGGCAGGATAACCCAAATGTGATGACTGCAAGAGTGAATACACTCGAACATCTACATTTATGGTAAGTGTACACAACTGTACTTTCTGAGTGCATTGATGGTTTTTCCTATATAAAAACAGGAGCACAGGGAACATATTGCTAAATATATAACTGCCTTGCTGCTACACGTGAATTTTTTCTGTAGGGAGTACCACCCATAGTTGCATACACGCATCTGCTTACCCTCCAAAATATCCTTCGCTATAGTACTTGTAAATTTTAGAAAGTCAGTACTATTTCCTATAAATTTCAGGAAATTATTTAATTCCTCCTCACTTCCTTTTCATAAGATAATTATGTCATCCAAGAAATTACTGTAGAAGTCCAACATTCATTAAATATACTTTTGAAAACCATTTCTTTCTCTCAAAATGCCAATACAATATTGGATATTGGCAAAAATGGGGGCACACGCTGCCCCCATTGCTACCCCCCCAAAATTGTCTGAATAATTGTCCTTCAAAAATGAAATTTTTAGTCTCCCAACACTAATTCCATTAATGTTCTGATAGTTAGGATGCGGTCAGGTCTCAGATTAGTATATTGACAAAGGAAACAATAAAACCACTCGATATCAATGTCATGGGGTATTATAGAAAATAAGTCTCTTATATCAATTGTAACAAAGATTACCTCATCATGATATTTATCATTAGTGATTTTACTTAAACAATCCCATCAATCTTTTAAAATTCATGGACATTCTTTCAACATATTCTTAAGTTGATTGTCTACAAATCTAGCCATAGGGTAAGTTTTGGATGCTTTTGCATCAACTATAGGTCTAAGAGGGGGGTCCCAAAGGCCTTTATGTATCTTTGGGATCCCAAAAATTGTATGTATTCTTGGATATTCCACTACCATAAATTCCTCCTTTGTTATATCATGATTCTACACCATTTCTTCTAAAGTAATATCAACTTTCCTGTAAGCTATATTTTTCTCATTAATACTGATATCGTTAAAAGTATTAGTGTATAAAATGGTTAGGTAGTCTAGCTTGGGTAGGTGCAAGATCAATGCCGGGTGTTTTTAAATTGTTGTTTTAGAAAGTTTTTGAATCTGGATAGGTTGGATTGTTGTCTGATGGTGGCAGGGACAGAATTCCAGATTTTGGAGTCATAATTTGAGTACAAGGACAGACCAGCAGAGTTGTGGGTTTTTGTGATGGTTAATGTATGGGGTCTATATTAGAAGATCGAATGTTTAGGTGATCGAACACCTAAACATCGATCTTCTAATATCGAATCTGAAAATAGCGACAGTACCAGGGAAACACGTCCTTTGGCCACTAAAACAAAACAAAACAAAACTTTACATCCAAAGTAAATGGGGGGCTTTGCCCCCCCCCGTAACTAAATATACCAACTCCAAGATTGCTCTACAGTATAGGAAATGGCAAAATCCAGTGAATGGCCAAGGGAAATCTTTCCTTGGGTTAAATTGGCCATTCGCAGTTTTTTGCTTTCGATATTAGAAGATCGATGTTTAGGTGTTCGATCACCTAAACATTCGATCTTCTAATATAGACCCAATGTATGTATGTATGAATATGTAGATGGCTGTATGAATATGTCTATTTTCTCACATTGCCTGCATTATTGATGCTTGCTTTTAAGTAATTACAACTAGTATAATGTTGCAAATACCAGCATAAATTGTAACTGCCTCTGTAATTGTTTTTATTTGTTATTGTATAATGTTTCTGGAGCTTTTCTCCCTGGGCCTCAATTGAAAAAGGGCTATTTTGTAGCTCAGTCAGACTATTCCCGGTAAATAAATGTAAAATAAATTATAAAAAAATAAATACATTAATATAAACTTGTCCATGGAGCATAGTGATAATGCAGTGGTGTCAGAGTCCACTAAGGCTTGGAGTACAGAAGAGTTTTGAGGTTTGTAGATGATATTATTAACAGTTGCTAAAGGGGTGACAGATGGTGTGAAGGTTCTAGCCAGGCTAACAGTTTTAAGACTAGGCAGTGGTAGGATTTAGCAGATTGGTTAGTGGTGAATTTCCTGCTGTGTTACAGCTTTGTTCAGGTTTCGTTAGTAGAGATTGCTGAAGGTTAGTGAATATTGGGTACTGGGTAGTACACAGTATAGTTTATAGTCACGCTGCTGTGTGAAGCACAAAAATAAGAAATACAAAATTACTGTTAGACCTACAAAAAGTGTTTAATAGTGGTAGCTTTAAAGCTGCTTGCACGGTCCTCATCCCCTCTGAATAGATAGTATATAGCAACAGCACTAATTTGTTGTCACAATGAACTGATTTAAATTATACCCCCAAAACTAGAAGGAAATGTAGGTTTAATCATATCATGTACCCAGCTGCACCACTCTAAGTCATGTTTATTTTTTTCCCGATATCTTGTAGCCTAGAGTCAGTTGATGGCTACCATGCTGGAATCTGAATCAGTGTGTTCTGAAACTGTTGCATTCATCTCCCATACTATTCAAACTGATTAGAATGGAACATCATTCGAAAAGAAAATGAAAATATTGTGGGGAAGAAGCCCTGCTACGTCTATAGTCCCTATTTATTATAATAAATCCAGAACTGCTTCTTCTAAAGTAAAGGGCTACTCACCCTCATGCAGTGATCTAATGCACAGAAAGTCCAGTTATGTAAGTTGAACTTACCATAACAGTAACTGTTCAAATTCCTCACAACTGCAGTAGTTTTTGGTTATTTGGATTGTCCCCTGCCTGGGATACAATACCCAGACAGTCTTCAAAAAGCTCTGGCTCCCTCCCACACCTATACTCTGACTGCTGATTGCTGAGTTTCCTCCTAAGGGGCTAGCCAATCAGCATGTAGACAACTTCAGGACTTCCTTGCTCAAACAAAAAGATAATGCTTACTCATTTTGAAAACACATAAAGATTAAAAACATATAACTTTTTATCCTGACAACTAACTATATACAATAGAAGAGGGTGGAGGGGGTGTGGTTTCTGCAACAGTGAGGAATTCAAACATCCACTGTTATAAGTGCAACTTACGCAACTGTGTTCATCAGTCTCACTGTTGCTGTAGAAGGATAAGGCTCTGGGAGCCCCTAGAGAATGGTCTTAGCAAAGCCAGTCCTGGACTTGGAGAAGGAATCCAGTATGTAATGCTTTGTAAAAAAATATGTACAGAGGACCATGAAGTTGCCTGTAGAATGTGTATAGAGTCCACCCCTTTCCAATATGACATCAAAGAAAACAATTGTCTTAATCCTGCCTTAGGTTCATAGGTTCATACTAGGCTATCTGCTCTGGGGCAATTATAAGCCTAGCCCGATTTTGTTTGGCTTACGCCACCCCTTGATTTGAGTATACTGTGCCCTTTTTAAGGTTTAGTTTGCTGTGCCTCTGTCTAATAGTGACACGGAAGTAATCCCCGGGACAAACCTATGATCCCCCATCCACTCATCAAGATTCTTCTTGAAGAGATTCAGTGAGGTGCTTTGCCTAACATGAATTGGAATTCTGTTCCAGAGCGAAGAGAGCCTCTGGGTTATGAATCTGTCCCTCCAGCAAGTTCTATTTATGTCAGTGCTGAGGTTCAAGTCCCTCGAGCGTTTGGCTCTAAGGGATTTAGATTTACTGAGGTTGAGCATGTCCATTAATTCTGTATTGGACATAGCTTTATATGTCAGGCATAGATCGCCTCGAAGTAGGCGGTATGCAACTGAGTAGAGCTGGAGTTTTTTTTAACCGAGCAGCATATGACATCTGTTTGAGTCCCTTGATCCTCTTGGTGAGGTACTTTTGGGGTCTTTCTAATTGCTGCAGGTGTTGGGTAAGGTACATCCCAAAAGGGGCATTGTATTCTATTATGGGCCTGATGAGGGATGAATAAAGGGGCACGATTACCTCTCTTGATCTAGATGTGAAACCCTTCGTGATGAGATGGGCTATGTAGAAGGTCTTTCTAACCACTTTGGCAATGTGGTTTTCAAAGGAGAGATTGCTATCAACTTGGGTCCCCAGGTCCCTAATAACTTTCTCTGTACTTAATGGGTTTCCGCCTATGTGGTAATTTGTGGGCACATTGTTTTTGCCAAAGGGTATGACTATACACTTTTTGGCATTTAGCTTTAGACCATGGCTCTGGCACTAGTTATCTGTCTCTGCGAGACCTTTTTGAAGGATGTTTTTGTCGGCTGGAGAGTTGATTATGGCACCTAGTTTGCAGTCGTCTGCGAACTTGGTGAGCCATAGTCCTCCCACGTTGGCCTGTACCTCGGAAAAGTATATACCAAACAAGAGCGGTCCCAGGACAGAACCTTGTGGGACCGGTTTCGAGTCTGACATGGCTCCAGCAACTCTCACTCCGTGGGTTCTGTCTTTGAGCCAGTTTGCGACCCATCTTGTGACATAGGGGTTTATATTTAAGCTGGATAGCTTATCTATGATGCCCGAGTGGGGTATTGTGTCAAATGCCTTTGCTAGGTCCAGATAAGCTGTGTGGACTACCTTCCCTTCATCTATGGCTTTGGTGACTGTTTCAAAGAGGTCAACCAGGTTCAAAAGGCAGGATCTTCCCTTGACGAAGCCGAACTGGGTAGGATCTAGTGTCTGTAGGTCCCCAATGTCTTTGTTTATGAGCTCCATGATGATCCTCTCCATAGCCTTGCAGACTAAGCTAGTCAGGCTTATGGGGCAATAGTTTCCAGGGTCCGTAGAGGCTCCACCTTTGTGGAGTGGGACCACTGTTGCTGTACGCCATTCTGTGGGCACATATCCTGTAGTGAGGCTGAGATTGTACAGCTGTTTTATTTGAGGGATTAGTTCTTCTTGGAGTTCATGTAGGACGCAGCCTGGGACGCCATCTGGTCCCATGGAAGCAGTGTTTTTTGCTTTGGAGAGGGCAGCCTTCACCTGAGCATCAGAGATGTTTGGGAGGCAGCCCTCTGCCGGGATAGATACTTGCTCTTTTTTTGGGGGGGGTGGAGAAGTTTGCACTGAACCTGTCTTCCAGAATATTGGCGATGTCTGTGGGTTCAGTGTATTTTTTGTCATTTAGAATCAACTCAGAACAAGTCTGGGAGTTGTATCCCAGGTTCCTAACATAACTGAAAAAAGCCTTATGATTGTCTTTAGTGTCCTGAGCAATTTTTCTCTCGAAGCTGGCCTTGGAGGATTTTATGAGGGATCGTAATTTTTTGCTAGTACTGATCAGAGATGCCTTCCCTATTAGGGATTTTGCTCTATCATGTAGTATCTTCCTCCTTCTGTTTTATCATAGTGGGAATAACAAGACAATATATAGTAAGGAACAACTAACTGGAACTGTCTGAATTGACACAGGTTGCCCTTTTCTAATACCATATTAGGAATTCCACAGGTATATAGTTTCCTAAAGGACTTAGTACTGACGAGATAGTGCCTGAGAGCCAAAGGCATGGCAGTGAATATAGAATCTCTTCCCCTTGCCATTCCAATTCTGAAAGAAATGAGGAAGCCAGATGGCTAGATTCAAGATGGACTCTGAAAGTAGTAAGGACACATATGGCGGATTTATTTTTCTACAAATAACCCTATTAACCCTATATGCATGGAAAAGCAAAAGGGTTAACTCATCATGAATAGTTGCAATCTGAATACTCTACAGAGACAGAAAAAAAACTTTCTCAGTAATTAGATCCCAAATAAATATCGCCTAGATATCAGAACACCCTACAGATCAACAGAAAAACCTCTTTGTAGAGCAGCTTGAAAAAAGTCTGAAATGAAGTGGAGGATCCACAGGCAGACATGTTGAAGTGACTGATAAGAACACTTTATAAAAGGAGCAAGCAGGCCATAGGACAGTAACTCAAAAATGTTTGAGAACCAGAGCCCTAGTTATAGGCAAGGCACCAACTAAAAAATAACTTCCACTGGTTAACATAAAATTTATTTATTTTATTATTTTTATTTATCATTTGTTGACCATGCTCCAAAATTTCCTAAGTAGTAGGATTTCTTGTCTTCTTTAGTACCTGGACATCCTCATGAGAAAGATGCCTAAAAGGTATTAGAATTGAATCATCCAGGCAGTCAGTTGAAGCTGGTGTGTATCAATCTCCCTTTGTTGTATATGAATAGATCTAGTCAGTGAGGAAGCTTGGGGAATTGCTCCTGGCCAATTCCATAAGAAGAAAGAGACAGTTTCCATGTAGCAGATGGGAGCCACCACAAGAGTCTTTCTGAGTCTTCAGAATGACCCTGAATATCAGGAGAAAGGGTGGATATGTATACAGGAACATTCCCAACCACAACAATAAAAATGCATCTGTTTTCCAGGGCTGCCTGGAAGAGTCCTGGTGCAAAATTTTCTTAGATGTCCATTTTGAAATGAGGTGAACAAATCTGTTTGAGGTGTTACCCATTCCTGGAAGACCCCCCCTCATTCAAGTTCCATTTGAGAGGGTCTGTCCTGGTCCTTCTCAGCTTATCTGCCACTACATTTTGCTTTGATGGAATATAAGATGCTTTGTGATTTATACAGTGCTGTAGAGCTAACTCCTAAGCCATCATAATCAGCTTGTACAGGGGGTAGGATCTGGTGCCCCTCATTTGTTTATGGACCGCATTGCTGTGGTATTGTCTGTAATCATCTGTAATGTTCCCATGGACAACAGGTCATGAAGAGATTCTATAGCATTGATCATGACATCTCTTTGAAATTTATGTGCTTTGGTCTGTCTGAATTGTCCTACATAGTCTTGTACACTTACCTCCATAGAAACCACTCCACAAGCAGAAACTGAGACATCTTATTGCTTCCACTAATGCATTTCTTTCTTGATAAAGCCGAAAACCAGAATATGAAAATCTCAGGAGGGTGAGAATGATGGGTCCACAATTTTTTTAAACCATTTTGTCATGTATAAACTGGTTAGAGGAACCATGAGAATTACAAAAGCTATGAACTCTAGAATCCTGAGATATTGTCTGTCTGAAGTCTCAGACTGATTGGAGAAGATCAGGAAAGTTTCCAGATGCAAATTAATCTTTTTCTGCATTAGGAATGATTTGAAGAGATGTTCTGGTTTAAGCACTTGGGCTACAGGCCAGTTATTTTACATTAAGAGGGTTCTTGGTCTGCACTCTTGTGGGAGGAGAGGCTGGACTCTGCCCTTCTGAGCTGGGAATTTCTGGTTAAAGGCTTATAGTGCCTGCATATTTGAACTGCTTCTTACTGAAATTGGTACACCTTGTTTGCTGTAGCATAGACTAGATCCAGGCCTGCTGAATCTAGCTTTGTTTGTATAATGTGAGCACTAATCCAGGCATTCTTTAAAGTATTCAGTTGTATTTATTACTGCTTGGTAGTAACTTGATTAAAGTGTAACTCTCATTCTAAGTCTTTTGGATTAAGCACTTGGGCTTCAGACCAGTTGTTTTACATTAAGAAGGTTTGTGGCCTGCACTGTGGTGGCAGGACAGGTAGCTTACATCCTTCTAAGTTGGGAACTGCTGATTGAGGGCTCAGTGTCTGTTATTCTAAAAGTGTATTAGTTCTGGTTTAAGCACTTGGGCTTCAGGCCAGTTATTTTACATTAAGAAGGTTCGTGGTCTGCACTCTTGTGGGAGGAGAGGCTGGACTCTGCCCTTCTGAGCTGGGAATTTCTGGTTAAAGGCTTATAATGCCTGCATATTTGAACTGTTTCTTACTGAAATTGGTACACCTTGTTTGCTGTAGCATAGACTAGATCCAGGCCTGCTGAATCTAGCTTTGTTTGTATGCTTGTTGTTTGTTTGCTTGTTATTTCCCTGAAATGCTAATTCCACCTAAAACGCGGCTTTTCAGCGCTTCTGTGGATCCCTAGTGATATCTGCATTGCTTACTATACTTATTTCCTTGTTTCACTTGAAATAAAGTTGCTGTTTGTCATTTTTGCATTTAAGTTACCTGTTAACACATTGCATTTAAGTTACCTGGCACTTGCTCACAAAGTCAGCACTAAAAAATTAAAAGCACTACATCCTCACAAACTCCCCTTGAGTACCCTGTTCCCTATTGGCCCTTTTTTCAATTATAAAGGAATTCCCAATACTATTCTAGCATGTCCAAAGGTCAGTTGTCAATCTCCTCTCCGGTCCAGCTGGTGAATCTGGGAATCTTGAGGCAAAGTTACAACTGCCTCATGTACACAGACAACCCTCTCCTCCTCCCAACAAATTCCAACACATGTGAGAGATGCAACCATATAGCCAAATTGGAGGCTAAGCTCTCTCAACTCAGTACTGGTGTAACCAGTCAGGAGGAGAAAGAAACCACACTCACTACAATTCCAGTCTCACATAGACCTACCACGACAGCAAACCAAACACATAAACACACAAAAACATACTCGGAGGCTCTAAATAAAAATCTGCCTAAGCAGCAGAGACCTCCAAAGCAGACACCCAAGCAACCGCTACCCCAAAACAAAACACGTGCAACACATAGCTCACAAAGCCAGTGTGCCAAACAGTCACAGCCCTTAAGGCTAAACAACACACCTGATACACTTGTAATAGGTGACTCTATCGTCAGGCGCACTGACGTCCCGCTCACCAGGCTGAACAAGTAGAAGGTCATGGTGAGCTGCCTGTTGGGCGCTAGGATCCGCCACATAACACAAGAACTCAGGTCACTCCAAGGCAAGTATAAATATGACTCAGTCATTGTCCATGCTGGTGTGAATGACCTGAGACATACCTCCCTGGACTACATACATGAAAAGAGACATAGAGGAGCTCTCTGAACATGTAGCCCAGGCCAGTATGACCCTGACCTTGAGTAGCATCTTACCCTCACCAAGATTGATGCCACAATATGAAGACAAGATGATCAATTTCAACAATTGGCTTAAGTATTGGTGTCATTCAAAGGGGATCCAATGCCTGTCAGCCTGGGATGACATGCTCGACAAGCCACGATGCTTCGCTAGGGATGGCTTGCACCTGTCACTCATGGGCTTTCGGATATTGGCAAAGGCTCTTGCTACACCCATAGTGCCTTTTTTAGGCAAGGTCAAAAGACAAATCCACCTCCATAGGTATCACAAGGGATAAGAAACTAAGAGTAATGCTACTCAATGCCAGAAGTCTAAACCTCAAGATGCATGCACTCGAAACTCTCCTTAGCATGGAGAACATCAATATCTGTGCAGTAACAGAAACCTGGTTCAAGGCTCCCGAGAGCACCCCAGCACTACCAGGTTATACCTCATACCATGCTTTTCGGCCCCAAAACTTGGACCGAACCACAAAAGGAGCGGGAGTATCAATATTCGTCAAAGATACCCACACCTCCAGGTTGGTGGCACAGCACGAAGCATCAGAGACCATCCATGTGCAACTAACAGTGGGTAAAACTGCCTTCCAGTTTATAGCCTGCTACAGACTACCCTCCTAAACCCAGGAACCCCACTCGGCCTTCCTGAGAACACTGGAAAATATAAAGGTCTCTCCAAACACCATTATATTGGGCGACTTCAACTACCCAAACATAGACTGGGAGCATTACTCTAGCTCCAACACCCTAGCCCAAAGGTTCCTAGAATTTATAAAGTCAAATGCTATGGAACAACTTGTTACCACTCCCACAAGAGGGGAAAACATACTGGACCTGATCATCACCAACATGGGGACTCTATGCTCCAGACCAGAAGTGTATCCCTCACTGGTAAGATCAGACCATAAACTAATCTCACTGGATATTCACATCCCGACCCCACCCCCTGCCCAGAAAACCACAGTGAAAAACTTCTCAAAAGCAAATTTCACACTCCTCAAAATCGAGGTGGAATCCTTCAAAGCCCCCGGGCCTGTGGAAAATATGGCCCACACCGCAGAATCCTTTATAAACGCATTCTATGAACACCTTCAGGAATGCATGGATCATGCAGTCCCAAATAAAACCAAGACCCAATCCTCCAAAGGCAGACATCCTGTCTGGTGGACCCCAGACATAAACAAACTATACAATAGAAGGAGGAAGCTACTACATGATAGAGCAAAATCACAAAAAGGGAAGGCATCTCTGATCAGTATTAGCAAAAAACTACGGGCACTCACAAAATCATCTAAGGCCAGCTTCGAGAGAAAGATTGCACAGGACACTAAGGATAATCACAAGGCTTTCTTTAGTTATGTTAGGAACCTGGGTGGGAATTCCCAGATATACTCAGAATTAGTCCAAAATGACAAAAAATACACCAAACCCACAGACATTGCCAACATCATAGCTGACAGGTTCAGTGCAAACTTCTCCCCCCCCTCCACACCAAAAGGGCAAATATCTATCCAAGCAGAGTGCTGCCCCCTGACATCTCAGATGCTCAGGTAAGAGCTGCCCTCTCCAAAGCAAAAAACACAGCATCAATGGGACCAGATGGTGTCCCGGGCTGCGTCCTACATGAACTCCAAGAAGAGCTAAACCCAAACATAAAACTACTGTTCAATCTCAGCCGTACTACAGGATATGTACCCAAAGAGTGTCGTACAGCAACAGTGGTCCCTCTCCACAAAAGTGGTGCCTCAACGGATCCTGGAAACTATCGCCCCATAAGCCTGACTAGCTTGGTCTGCAAAGCTATGGAAAGGATCATCATGGACCTCAAAAATAAAGATATTGGGGACCTACAGACACTGGATCCTACCCAGTTCGGCTTTGTTAAGGGCAGATCCTGCCTCTTAAACCTGGTTGATTTCTTTGAAACAGCCACCAAGGCCATTGATGAGGGGAAGGTGGTTCACACAGCCTACCTGGACCTTGCAAAAGCCTTCGATACAATACCCCACTCGGGCATTATAGATAAGCTCACCAGCTTAAATATAAACCTCTATGTCACTAGATGGGTTGCAAACTGGCTCAAGGACAGAACCCACATGGTTAGAAGTGCTGGAGCCATGTCAGACTCCAAACCAGTTACAAGTGGCATCCCACAAGGCTCAGTCCTGGGACCTCTCTTGTTCGGTATATATTTCTTGGAGGTACAGGCCAACATGGAAGGACTGTGGCTGACCAAGTTCACAGATGACTGCAAACTGGGCGCCATAATCGACTCTCCAGCCGACACAAGCATCCTCCAAAAGGGCCTCATAGAAACTGACAACTGGTGCCAGAGCCATGGCCTCAAGCTAAACGCCAAAAAGTGTATAGTCATCCCCTTTGGTGGTAATCCATTAAGTACAGAAGAAGTAATTAGGGACCTGGGGACCCAAGTTGATAGCAATCTCTCATTTGACAACCACGTGGCCAAAGTGGTTAGAAAAACATTTTATATAGCCCACCTAATCATGAAGGGATTCACATCTAGATCAGGGGAGGTCATCGTGCCTCTTTACTCATCTCTCATCAAGCCCATAATTGAGTACAATGCCCCTTTTGGGATGTACTATACCAGACACCTGCAGCAACTGGAAAGACCCCAAAAGTACCTCACCAAGAGGATCAAAGGGCTCAAACAGATGCCATATGCTGCCCGGTTAAAGAAACTCCAGATCTACTCAGTGGCATACCGCCTGCTCAGAGGCGATCTGTGCCTGACATATAAAGCCATGCCCAACCTGGAATTAATGGACATGCTGCACCTCAGAAAATCCAAATCCCATCGAGCTACGCGCTCCAGACTTGAACCTCAGCACTGAAATAAATATGACATGCTGGAGGGACAGATTCATAACCCAGAGGCTCCCTTCACTCTGGAATAAAATCTCAGTCAGGTTAGGCAGAGTCCCTCATTGACTCTCTACAAGAGGAATCTTGATGAGTGGATGGGAGATCGTAGGTTTACCCTGGGTATCACTTCTGTGTCACTGTTAGACAGAGGCACAGTATACTAACCTCGAAAAAGGGCATAGCAAAATTAATTTAAAATGGGTGGCGAAAGCCAAACACACTCTGGCTAGGCTTATAAATGCCCTAGGACAGATAGCCTAGTATGAACCTATGAACCTATGTTATTTTGAAGCCAGTCTAAAAGCACAATCCTGTATGATGGACTCAAGGAGAATTTTTGAACTTTTATTTGAAAGCTCAGATTTGTAAGGGAGAAAAAAAGAAGTTATGCACTCACCATAACATTCCATTTTTGTTGTCCATCTCACCTTCATTCTTAGTGGTTGGTTCGGAACTGATCCTCGGTTCCGACTTGGCTGCATTACTAAAGCTTGAGGTCTTCCACTGGCTTGTGGCTGTATCCCTATCTCATCATGCTGTAGTGCAACTCCCCAGATCTTGTTTGTTGATAACTATAGGTACCTAAGGTATTATCCAATAATCATATGAAGACAACAAGAAGGTCAGAGACACTGTTGGCAAAGAAAAAAAAACTCTTTGTTCTCTAGGAGCCATAGGTAGGGGGAAGGAGCATGGGATGTAAGAATGATGGCAAGATGGACAACAAACATGGAATGTTATGGGGAGTACATAACTTCTTTATGTTATGTTGTCCTATCTCACCTTCCTTCTTACTGGTTGTGACAGTGTCCCTAGCACCATATTTCCTGGGTGGCTCCCTGGAGTATATTTTCCAGGACAGTGGATCCCAAAGAGGCCCTGTCCCTTGGAGGCCAAATCAACTTTGCAATGAATGATAAAGATATGAGGCTTTGTCCAAGTTGCTGCAGTACAAATGCTATCAAGCAGCAGTCGTTCAAAAAGCAAAAGAGGTTGCCATAGCTCTTGTAGAATAGCCTTTGACTCTAAAGGGGATAGCTTTGTTATTAGATTTATATATATAAGTTACACAATCTGAGAGCCATTTCGAGAGTGTGACCTTAGAAATAGAGGCACCTTTTTTTTGCTTTTGAAAATGACACAAATAACTGGTCAGATTTCCTGAAGTCTTTTGTCCTATGTAAGTAAAAATGTAATTGTCTATGTACATCCAACTGGTGAAGCATATATTCTGTCTTGTGGCCATGGTTTGGGAAAGCAACTGGTAACTCAATGGACTGATTTAGGTTTGACTCTGAACATACTTTTGGAAGAAATGGCTCCTCCTGAAGATGAGGCCAAAGGAAGGGGAACCAAATCTGACAAGGCCAGAATGCTGCAATGAGAATCAGCTTTATTCCCAATGAGCTGGCTTTCTGGAGAACCTTGGGAATCAAAGGGAAGGGAGGAGGGCAAAAAGGTCACAGCAAGGCTGGCCCCATTTGTGGAAAACAATCTCCGCTACTTCTTGATTTAGGGACCACTTGTGAGGCATGAGAATCGCTCTGCTGAGTTTGTCTGCTATCATGTTGGAACTCCCTGGGATGTGCATTGCTATGAGAAAGTGTTGGGAGGAAATCACCCACTGCCGTACTCTGAGGGCCTCTCAACAAAGGGGATAAGACCTGGCTCCTCCTTGTTTGTTTATGTAACAAACAACTGACATGTCTGCCTGTATCGCAATTTTCCCTAGTGGGACAGAGTGTCGGAGTGCTTGCAGTGTCAAAAGTGCCGCTTTCATCTCTAGAACATTGATATGCAACTGAGCCTCATGATCCTGCCAAGTACCTTGAACTGTCCTGCCCAGGTAATGCCCTTCCACCCTATCTGGGAGGTTTCCATGGTCATTGTCACCACTGGCTGTGGCGGAAGAAAGGGTTGACCTGATGTCATATGGATGGAGTGAAGCCACCAATGAAGGTCCTTCTTGCATGACTCTGTTAACAGAATCTGGTGAGACATGGATAGTTCTTGTAAAGACCACTGGGTGGAAACCACTGGGTGGAAAGTAGCCATTGTAGAATTCTCATGTGCATGCATGCTAGTGGAACTAAACTTATAGCTGCTGCCATGGTTCCCAAGATCTTTAGAATTGTTCTTGCCTGAACTTTTGTCTTGGAGAGAAGATTGAAGACTTGTTGCCTCAGAACTGAAAGTCTTTCTGCAGGTAGTTTTGCCATCATGTTTACAGTGTCTAGGTCCGCTCCTATAAATACGATCTGTTGCGATGGCAACAAGGCAGATTTTTCATAGTTTATCATGATTCCTAGGCAAGAGCAAAGAGATAAGGTGGTGTATTTCGCTTCCAGTAGTAGATGCTTGGTGGTGGCAGTTAGGAGCCAGTCGTCTAGATACAGAAACACTTAGAATCCCAGATGTCTCAGGTGAGTCATGATTACTGCCATACATTTGGTGAACACTCTGGGGGCTGTAATGAAACCAAAGGGCAGAGCTCTGAACTGATAATAACTGGCTCTCAGCTGGAAGCACAAATGACTTCTGGATGGTCTGTCCATCTTTATGTGGTAGTACACATCCTGGGGGGTCTATAGAGCACATACAATTGTCTTTTCCCAAAAAAAGGAAGGATCATCTGCAGTGTTACCATCCGAAACTTGGTCTTTTTCACTGATTTGTTTAGTTTGCTGAGATCCAAAATTGGTCTCCAGTCCCATTCTTTTTGGCACTAAAAACAATCTTGAGTAAGTTCCAGATCCTATTTGGTCTGTAGGGACCTTTTGGATGACTCTTTTTTCTACCAGCTTTTGAATTTCTAGGGTTGCTTGATCCCTCTGACTGGGTGGAATGTTTGGGATTTTCTTTATGTTTGGGATGGGAAGAGAAAAGGGTATAGAGTAGCTTCTGGATATGATTCTTTGTACCCACTTGTCTCTTGTTATTTCTAGCCAGGCTTCTGGGTACAAAGATAAGAATTCCCCGACTGCTTCAGAGCTGGACAGATGGGCCTCCTCTCAGGACCACTGAAAGGGCCTGCCATGGAAAGAATCCCTTTCACCCTGATTTTTTGGACCCCTTCTGCCACGGGGTCTCTATTACATCAACGAATGATTAAATGTTAGACTCTGTAAAGGTCGACCTTTACAGAACGAACATTTACTAGTTCAAAATGTTTAAAAAAAAAAAAAAAAGAAGTGACAAAACCAAAAAAAAAAGGGTGTAAACAGGGGGCAAACCCCCTGTGACCCCCCCACACCCCCCTACTTAAATATACCAACTCCAAGATCACATTACAGTGTAGGGAAGGGGAAATTTCCCATTTCTGCACTGTAGTGCACTGATGTGCGATCTCGGAGGTGGTATATTTAAGTAGCGGGGGTGTGGGGGTGGAGAGGGGGTCTTGCCCCCTGCTAAAACCCTTTTCTTTTACATTTGTTTTGTTTATTTATTTATTTTTTTTACATCTTCGAACATTTCAATGTTCGCTCTCTAAAGGTCAACCTTTACAGATTCGAACATTTAATCGTTCATTGATGTAATATAGACCCTCTGCCACATGGGTGGCATCTTCCATTAGTATTTCCCCCTCTACCTCTGGGGGAAATGTCACCACGTGTGTCTTGAAAAATTCTCTGGGATTTCTGAAACCACATCTTACCCCTTTCTGACCTTTAGGATAAGGTCTTGAGGGTATGGAAAAATGCACGCCTATGGCAGAGAGAGTTTTTACTTCTTGTTCATACCTGGTTAGCATATCTTTGACTTTTTGCCTAAACAAGGATGAGCCATTGAATGGGGAGTTAATGAAAAAAGACCTAAGTGGTTCCACAAAGTCGCATAAGTGCATCCAGGAATGTCTCCTTAGGGAAATTCCTGAACCTGCTGCTCTACTCACTCCATCTGCTGCATACAAAATGAGACTCATGGAGGAGATGACCACAAGAGTTTAAGGTGGAGAGCTGGGATGATACCTTATCAGAGACCCCCGCAGCTACTGTACCTTGAAGAGTATCTCTTAACTCCTTCAGGAGATCCCTTTATAGCCTTGTAAAATGTGTCAGGTAATTCAGCAATCTGAGTGTAAACATCACTGATGAAAACATGCACTTCCCTTATCTATCCATCATACAAGAATCTTTTAGTTCGGTGGATGGACAGATGAGGATATTTCAGAAAGTTCCTTCTTGGTGGCTGCTACCACCACCATAGCATCTGCAGGGATACCTTTAGACAAAGCATCCTTATCTGAGGGGGCTGTAATAAACTTATTTGGCCTCCTAGGGACAGGCTCCACTGCATCTGGAGACTCCCACACCTTTCAACTAACTAGTTCCATGAGCTCGTCGAAAGGCAGAGACACCCAGGTGGCTGAAGGGTGAGACACAAAGGCCTTCAGATAAACTGACTCCTCATCAGAAGGGTTAATGGGCTTCCAGCCACCTCTCTGTTTAAGGATTTCTAGGATGTCTGCGAAGGAGACATCCTCAGAGGGTGACCATGGGGACCCTTCTGACTCATCAAGGTCTGTGTCCAAGGTGACTGACTCCTCTGGGGAGTCCAAGTGCTTCCCCTTGTAAAGTCTCTTATGAGGAACCTCTTCAGAAGCATATTCTGGAAAGGTTTCAGAAGAGAAGGGTTCACCCGATGGGGTACCCTGAGCCCTAGGGACTCTGCTGGTCTGTGGATGGTGTGGTGCAGAGACGGATGCCGACACTTTAGGGGGAGGAATGTCAGATCCTGTGAACGAAGCTGCCTGGGGAGACAGCACTGTCCTCATCAGCTCAAAAGGCCCCCCTCCCCTGATCCGATGATCCCTCCGGCCCCGAAGAGCTATAGGAAATCACTGGTACCAAGAGGGTTTCCTCCAAAGCTGATGTAGGAGCTGAGCTCACCTACTCTGAAGCCCCAAGAGGTAAGTTCAGATCTGACAATTGTCCGATCCGACTTCCCTCCCCGGACCTGACCAGAGAGTGGCGGCTGCTAGACTCCTCAGATGGAATTGAGGATGTCGGAGCTGTAGTTGGTGCTGAAGAAACCAGAATGATTCTCAACCTCGATGGTTCCACCACAGTTGGCTCGAAACATTCCAGATCTGAGGCCCCAAGTCAACTCAGAGGAGGAATTGATGTCGATGGGGAAATCTTGGCCGGCTCTGAATCCCTGTGGGTTGGAGCTAAAAGAAGTTTGTCCAGCGCTGGTGTCTTCAGAAGCCTACACACTACCATATCCACATCATTGTCCGAAAGACTCCTGGAGGACCTAGAGGAGAGGGTGGGAGATCTGACTGACTGTAATATTGGTGATATGAGAACAGGGCTAACTGGTTCCAATTCTGGGGACCTGGTCCTGATTTCAAATTCCATAGGCACAGTAACTGGTGGTGCCGATGAAACAGACATTGTCAATTCTGAATTGGTCGGCCAGAGAAGCAATTCTGTTGACTTTTTTGGCAGGCTCCAATTGTCCTGAAGAGAGAGAAGATCTTTTTGACTTGTCTGATTTAACTGAAGGAGATGTTTGAGATCCTGGTGTGTCCTGGCCTTCTTCCTGGAAGAGGGACTTTAACAAACCTCTAACTATCAACTTATTCCTATGCTCTAATAGCATTCTGGAACTAAAGTAGTGACATATAGAACATGATTAGTGCAGATGAACTGCTCCCAAGCAATACACACAAACAGTGTGAGAGTCCATAATGTACATCTTTTGAGTGCACTTACTGCACTTTTTAAAACCCAAAGGTTTAGTTTCCTTGTGCTCTTTTGACATGTTACTAAAGAATTCACAATTCACACACAGAAGAGCAAAAAACAGCAGCTACAACAATAACTATGAATTTGTGAAGTATATGAAACAAATAAACTTTTTTTTTTTAGAGTAAGAAAGTTGAAATGGTTCGTTGAAAGGGTTAGTTGAAAAGTTAGGTTGATAAACAATTTACACTCAGAAAACAACTGCCCTCTAACTGAAATCGGCAGAGTTAGCCCTCTAATTTAAATGGGTCCAACAGTTTTAGTCAAAAGACAGCCAGGATAGGGAATAAAACCAAGGCCTAACAGAACGACGGCCAAAAGCAACAATTCAGTAACGAATGAATCTGCTAACTACAATAACTACAATAACTACAGTAACTAAGAAGTAGAAGAATAAGGAACAATTCTAAGAGGTAATAAAAGGTAATAAAAGATAATAAAAGGTTCACTTAGCCAGAGCCAAGATGGAAGCCTGAGATCTGTTTAGCGGCAAACGAGCTTTGGGAAGTTGCACTAGTGCATGATGGGATAGTGATACAGCCACAAGCCAGTAGAAGACCTTGAGCTTTAGTAATGCAGCCGAATCGGAACAGAGGATTGGTTCTGAACCAACCAGTAAGAAGGAAGGTGAGATAGGACAACATAACATCTCATGTTAAGGGCTCATGATCTCAAAGACACTTTAAAGGTCACTAAGTCTTCTAAATAAAGAAATATGTGAATGCATTGCAGACTGCAGTACCTACAAATACGCTAGGAGCTTTAACTCAAAAGGTAATGCAGGCAAATAATGCGCCCCTGATACTGAATTCCAAGACATTTTCTGAAGTTTGTGGCTATGGGAATGGGATGCTAAGCATCTTTTAGGTCTAATGTTACTACGGAACTCAGAAGAGGAATGACTGGTAACAGAACCTGAAGGGTTAACATTTTACAATTTTGTACTCGCATAAACTGGCTGTGAAAGAAAATATTTAGCACTTGTCTTGAGGAAAACTTGTTCTTTGAAACCAGAAACATTGTGGAGTGGAAGCCTTCTTCCCTTTGGCATAAAGGCATTAGAAGGAGGACTATTAGGGTAAGCAGGGGCTGAAGAACATGAGGAAAAAACTCTTGTTTGTTTCAGGGGGTAGGGAGGAATTCCCCTGAAAGGAGGTATGTGCATTCAGTGCAAAGTGAAACTGTTTGGAACCAGTATTAATGCACAAAAAGTCTGAAAAAAATCTGTTGCCAAAGGGAAAGTTTGACAGCCAGGCTACAGGATAAACTTAGAGATGTAGGGATATGAGGGTAGTGTAAAGCCGGTATAGTTATTCTAAATGCATAGCCTCTCCCTTTTGAAAGGATCCCTGCTTTTTAATTGTTGCTGTCCTGCCATCTCTTTTTCATTCCCTGTTTGTCAGATGGCAGGGATTGATTATTTTGTCTTTTTAAAAAAAGTATAGGATTTGTAAGATGTGTAATGCGGGGCTAGAAAAATCTTACTAACTCACTGAATTAATCTCCTTCTGGCATCAAACTGTTTGAGACCATGAATAGCAGAAGGGCTAAAAAAACTGTGTTCTATAAAGCAGAGTTTAAAATCAGCAAACGTATGAGTCCATACTCAGTCATATCTTCTAACAACAGTGGTAGGTGCAGTTGTCCCAGACACAGTATCCGCGCAATCATACACACCCTTCAAAGCATGTTCAGATGAATGAGACAGGTTAGACATTTTAAGATACAAACAGGACCTGCCTTCTGAAGAAGTGAGGCAGAATAACCCAAAAGCTGCCAACACCTGACAGAATAAACCAGAAAAAAGGAAATTCTCTTATGAAATCTAATACCTTACCTTCTTTTCTGGAGGGGAAGGGTTTGTACTAATAAATGTTCCACCTTTTTGAGGACTAAAGGCTGAGGGTCAGGCTTATTACAGGAAGCATTTAACCCATCCTCAAAGGTTGACAAAATAGGAGGAATGGGTGTAGCATATGATAAATCCATTTGTAAAATATCATATCTCCTTAATTTAGGGGGACATCCACTTGCTCCCACAAAAATACATATTTCATTCTGGAACCCATCTTAGAAAATGAAAACTCCTCTAATGGATTTGGAGAGGGCAAACATTCCTCTGAATCAGAGTCTTGTACTTGAGAATCAGACAAAGATGGAGGCCTGTCTCTGTCTATGTCAGAATCCTCTGACATTTTCCTCAGGAATATATTGATGTAATTCATCCTCTTGTATGGATTTCTGCTTTCCAGGATATAAATCCTGCTATAACCTACTGGCTAAGGTAAGAAAAGTATCATTATCCCTAGACAAAATGTCTTTGGATGAGCAATGTCAGATCTTTTATTTCTTTTTTCTATGGATATCTGTGGAAGGAGACCAAATGAGAGATGGCACTTCATCCTAAGCAAAGGGTCTCTTTCCCTTGCTCCTCCAATAAGAACCTCCCAGAGAAACTCCATACCCAAAAAAGATGGTTTTGCCATGCCTGGATTGGATACTTGAACAACCACAGAGGACATGGCTAACCTCCTTGTCTATGGTGGCAGTAGAGACTACACCAGAGGAACAATCCACTTATGATGTACTGATGAGATAAAAAAAGGCCGAAACATTAATGTCTACAACTAGCGAGGTTTGGATTTATTTGTCTTAATGAATCCATAAAGACTTAAAAAACAAAAAAAGTCATGGGCATTCAGAAGCCATGCATTTGAAATGTCGGTATGTCCTTAAATGGTAATTTGCATATATCCCATGAGTATTCAGTACAGGAGGTTTAAGGTCTTACATAGAAAATACTCTAGCTTGCCTGGGTCTTGCAGGTTTTTTTCCTGAAAGGTTTGGCTGTTGTAAATTAGGAGATAATATAAGATCTGTATGAATAGACTACAAACGTATAATTTACAGGAAGACAGCTGGATTTGCTTAGTCTCGTGATATCATATGTGATTTAGATGGTATGATGAACTAGTTTATATACTCCTTTAATAACTTAAAACAGTCAGGCATACTAAATGCCCTCTTTTTCTACGTTATCTTAATATGTTTTGTTGCATTTACTACTAAGCAAGTGTTATAGCCTCTCTGGTAATAGTGGCTGTCATATATGAACAGTTCCTACTATGTCTCATATACTGTCATAAATACACATACTTTCAAGCATCTGAAATATTGGTACTCAACATTGTTGCATCTGCTGCACTGACTATCCACATTTTGCTTTTGGTAGGTCCTTAAACATACCAATTCCAACCTTATATACCTTACTTTTCCATTAGCCTCACCTAATATTCTAACCAATACTTGTGTTCTACTTATCCTAAACCACTCACTATTAATTGCTAGCATACCATACTTGGTTTAAGTCTTTTCTATGACTGTCCTTCTATCCTATCCTGTTCCTCACCACTGCCCCACCAAAAGCATTGTCATCCATACCACTAACACTTCTATCATGTATTTGCTTTCTGTCCTATTCCTTTGATGCATCAGTTACATGATCAGGAATAATTTAGTCAGATTTAGATATGTCACCATTAAGCACCTATATATCATTTGTTAGTACTCCATTAACCACCATGTCTCTAACTCTGAATGGTGGTACTATAGTAAAATCATCCTACTCCGACAGAGTATCAGGACCTACAGCTGCTTAGCACTGGCCTCCTCTGTATTGCCACTAAATTTGGTTTATATGTGGTCTGCGGCTTTGCTTTGATGCATCAGTTACATGATCAGGAATAATTTAGTCACATTTAGATATGTCATCATTAAGCACCTAGATATCACTTGTAAGTACTCCATTAACCGCCATGTCTCTAACTCTGAATGGTGGTACTATAGTAAAATCATCCTACTCCGACTGAGTATCAGGACCTACATCTGCTTAGCACTGGCCTCCTCTCTATTGCCACTAAATTTGGTTTATATGTGGTCTGTGGCTATACTTATAATTCTACTTTCTGTGGACATGAAATCCCACCCTTGTCCCTCTAACAAAGCTGTGGGCTATTAGGAATGCAGTTATTCCTTTTGTGAGGCTCAAGAAGCAAAGTTAAAATTTTGCTTATGAATATTTACAACTTTCTTTATAAAACAGACAAATTAGAAGCCTGTGTATATGTATGTAATGCACACATGCCTTCCACCAGTGAGACACAGCAGACACCAGGTATCTGTGTACCTCCCACCTGATTACTCCCAATTTAATAAATGTAGAGGGTGGTTGGAGAGAAAGGAAACTGGTGAGGAAGAGCCTGCTCAACTCTCTGTGTGAGAGTACAGGGGAACACATGTTCAAAGTGTGGACTGTTGTGACTCTCAAGTAGAGATCAGGATCAATGAAAACACCTAACTTCAAATTAAACAGGACAGACCCAGGCAACACCATTCACAGAGGTGGAAGACATGCCTTTGCACATGTTCATTGCATGCCCACCACATTGGGATTTCCGTTGTGATATAATTGGGCATAGACAAAAAGGGGACAATACTCCTAAGTAAGGCACCCCCTACTCTGCAGTAGACAATTACATGGCTTCCATCACTCACACTTGGTCACTAGAGGAATGAGGGGGCAAAGGGAAACAAGTGGACAAATTGGGTATGCAGGAGGGATGTTTGATGCTCATGAGAATTAGGAGAAGAAAAACCAAGTTGAGCTTTCTGGGATGTCACAACAGCATGACAGTGTTGTACCACTGTCTAAAAAAGACCCCACTTCTCCGTATCAGAGATAAACCTGTTGATTTATTTAGAGGTATTTCTGGACTCCAGTCCTACTTTATCTATAATTAACAAACTTCAGCAACTGCAGAATGTCTGTAAGGTCACTTACCTGCTTATGTATAAAGCTAGAGTTCTCCTTCCCAAAACTTGAGCATGATCTTCTCCTTATTTCTTTAAGGGATACCAGAAATGTACAAAGCTTATAACTGGCTCCCTATTGAAATGTCAAGACTCAGATTGCAAAATCCTGAAATACTGCCCCCCCAAAAAAAAAATATAGAAGAAGAGTGAATATTGAATGTCATTCTTCTCCTTTAAACTTCATTTTTTTGCAGGCAAGCCCCTCATATCTCCCTGAACATATATATACCAAATCTAAGATGGTTATACCTTGAAGAAAAGAGGCTGTACTATAAAAAAATACACAAAAATGTAATAATAACAACTTAATTAATAATAGCTCAGATGATCACAAGCAGCCTAAGAAGAGAGAAAACTCTAAAAAGTTTTCAAAAAAAACAAAACAAACAAAATTCTGAGAAATGACATTCTCACACTCTGCATATGTAAGTCTGGAGTTTCAGTCATTCGGTTTCCACCTTTTGGTACTCAGAAATCCGTGTCCGAGCATTTAAGTGGTTATCTTTAACTATAGCACTTCACATCTATTGCTTTATCTCACTCTTATCCATGCAAGCATCACCATATCATACCGAGTGAAGCTAACTGCCAAGTTTCAGGAAGGTGGGCTAGCTATCTGTTCAATCTAACTCACCAGTTAATTTTGGTCAACCATTCCTACCCCTGTCAAAGTTTTCTCAACCTTATCACCCAAGCTAATTTGAGAGTACATAGTAATGGTGCTTTTCGCTACAGTGACTTACCTACTTCTTGATCCTGTGGGACAGGCCTTCCCCAAAGCTGGCATCAGCTCCATTGAATTATCTTTTATTATTTATTTATTTATTGACATTTGTTTACCATGAAAGTCTGAGTGGGAGAAGGGATCCATTTTCAAAGGGGTCCTAGGGGAAAAGCTCTTAATCAGAGGAACAGATGTAGAAATTTACAATTTACATGTTTCTACAATAAGCATAAATAAAAATACATCACAAAAATACAAAGTGGAAGTACATGCTTGCATAGACTATACAGAATATCAGTACAGTATATGTGGGATCTTAAGCAACACAAGTAATCATGAAAATAAATAAGTGCCAGGGAGATAATTATTGAAATGAAATACTGTAGGTGTAGGTATAAGGAGACATGTAAGAAGAAAAAGGAGTTAGGCAGTTGGGAAGACGTGAGATAGAAATACAAACAGGTCAGATTCTCTAAGCATGGTGTAGCCTGTCAAAAAAGGGTTCTTACTAGAAGCTGAGAAGGAAGAGCTAAGCTAAGCCATAGACAGAAATCCTATTACTGTGGGTTTAAAGGAGTGTGGATTTGATAAAAACCTAATGGAGATTGGAACCAAGTTCTAGGATTTGGCTACAGAGCGAGAATAAAAACTAACTCCAGTGGAATTTTGTGGTTTGCAAATAGAAAGGAGTTGTTTATCTTTTCATCAGAGGGGTCTGATCAGGCGGTAGCTGTGTAGAAGGCTAATAAGAGCAGGGCACGTTGGTAGCTTATGTATTATATTGTGAGTAGTAACCAGCTGGATATATGTCAGCTGGAGTGGTAGTTCTAGATAATTCTGTGCCTTACATGTGAATCAGGGGTTGGTATGATAATGTTTATTAGCAATGAATCTCACAGTGTTATTGTAACACTGTTCTCATTTGCTTTTAAACAAGGCCTGAAGATCAGGAATAATTGGAGCTCAGTAAAGAAATGAGGACAGGAGCTAGGTGATTGCTAGAATGACTTTAGCGCAACTTGTGAGGATATTCTTGTTTCTATACAACATCCCTAGCTTTTGTTGATTTTTTTAAATGTTATTTTGAATCTGGTGATCACATTCCTTGCAATGTTGTGTAAGAAACAACTTCAATATCTGTATTGTTTAATGATCTAATAATGAACTTTGCTTTGTCTGCTATATATGATTTTGGGAAAAAGAATGAGAACTTGGTTTCATTGGAATTGAACAATAAGTACGCACTAGGAAGCCAACTTTTGATGGCGGTAAATGATTCCTGTTGTTTGCTGAAGGTGTATCAGATTATCAGAGGAACATATAAATACGGACACATCAGCATATTGAATAATGGCAGCTTGGCAAACAGACGTGTGATGATTGCTTATTAAGATACTATTTAGGAGAGGACAAAGGATAGAACCTTGGGGTATGCCTGTACTGAGAGGCAGATAGGGAGAGAGGGAGTTCTGCCATTTTACAGCATGCTGTCCATCAGATAAATAGCTGTTGAAACAGTGCAGTGTATGAAGTGTTAGGCCTAAAGAGGACATTTGCTGCAAGAGTTTGCTATAAGATACAGTGTCACAGGCTACATACAGGTCATTGAATAAAGAGACAAATTTAATAGAGTCCCTAGCATTTTTCCATAAAGGATGATAGGGCATTAGTTGTGTTATGAGATGGGTGGAAATCATGTTGCGTAGAGGTTCAGGGCTGTTATAGAAGGTTCTCCCAGTCTACAGGAAGTTATCAAAATAACTAGGAAGGAGTGCATGAAGAAGTAAAAAAATGGAAAATATGGACCATGCTAAAAAGAACATTGGTCGGCTAACAAAGAAACTAAGAGAGCAGTTGCAATGGCAAAGAGCAGGCCATCAGAAAAACTCTACCAGTTTCTGTTACGTGACTCAAAAGATGGCATGAAACAAACTCTTACCAGGTTGAAAGACAGACAGAAAGATAAAGAAGACAGTCATCAGACAGGGTTCACAAGAGATAACAACAACAATTTACTCACCAGTCCAGAGGACAAAGGGAAATGGAAGGAATACTTCCAGCAGCTTCTGAATGAAGAAAATCTCACAGAAGCTGTAATGCTCCATGCATAGCTTGCAATGAAGCAGGAAGAATAATCCACTCTAGAAGAAGTAAGTATAGCAGTAAGGAAAGTAAAGTCAGAGGAAGCAGCAGGCTCTGCACTGCAATACAATTCTTTTCTGCTACACAAATTATGGCAAGCAGCTAATTGGGGTTATTAAGCCCACTCCACCAGAGCAGTATGTACTTCAAAGCATTTCATGGAAGGAGTGGACTCAAACCATTCTCAAAGCAGCCACTTGCTTCTCAGTCCACACCCTCACTAAACAGTACAAACTGTGTTCAAACTAGAGCAAGAACTGAATTTGCTCAAGCACCTTCACACACACACACACACACACACACACACACACACACACACACACACACACACACACACACACACACCTGCGCGCACATGATGTCCTACCCATTCTAGTACATTCCTGCAGCCACTCTACCAGCTCTGAGCCTTCTATAGGAGTGAAATAGGAGTGAATGGGTTTATACCAATAAAAGACAGCATACATTTTTCCACCTTGGGACCACATTAACCTTGTGGAGTGATTCTCTGAGTCACATTACTATGCTACTCCAGAGTTGGTGCCATTTCTAGGGGGGAGCACATAGCTAATTAATATTAGCCATGCCCTTAGACTGCAGCATTTGCATGTGGCTTTGCCAACAAGATGACTGCCTGTGTTACTGGTACCTGCAGTCCAAACACACCATGGTGAGAGAGCAATCTGTGAATCATTTAGGCTCACCACATTGCAGAAACCTTCCATGTAGAGGTTTCTGCAGTGCAGTAAGCCTTTCTGAATAATACCAGGTTGTGTGTGTTTGTGTGTGTGTGTGTGTGTGTGTGTGTGTGTGTGTGTGTGTGTGTGTGTGCGCGCATGTGTGCATGTGTGTATATATATATATATATATATATATATATATGGGAATATATGTATGAAGCTACTAGATATAGATGCCAATGCTTTAGGTAATGCCCACATAAGCCAACTTTGCATTGTAAAGCATGTGCTGTTTTAGCCTTATTTTGAACATATTGTAAGTTGTGGAATTACAAAATTCACTTGGAAATTAATTCCATAGTTTAGATGCTGTAACAAATATATACATGTGTGTGTGTGTGTGTGTGTGTGTGTGTGTGTGTGTGTGTGTGTGTGTGTGTGTGTGTGTGTGTGTGTGCATATATATATATATATATATATATATATATATATATATATATATATATATATATATAGTTTCACGTTATAATCTCGAAATGCTGAAATCTCGAATTTCAGCATTTCGAGAGTATAAAGCCGAATTTCAAAATGTGGAAAGTGCATAATTGCAAATTCGAATATGTCGAATTTGCGGTTATGACTTTATGTTATGTGATGTGCAGTGTTTATGTTGGATGCAGTTTGATGTGGTGTGTGGATTTGCATGGAGTGTAAGGTAAGTGATTGTTTTTTAAGAGTTTTGGGTGGGAGTTTGAGTGTGTGTGTTAGATTGTTTTTAAGTTGTATGTGTGGGTTAGGGTAGGTAGGTTAACATATGAGTGTCTAATTGTTGGATGTGTTGGTGTTTTTGTTATGTGTGATACGCGTGTGTGTGTGTGTGTGTGTGTGTGTGTGTGTGTGTGTGTGTGTGTGTGTGTGTGTGTGTGTGTGTGTGAGGGACTGTGGAATGACTGGGTGTGAGTGTTCTGTCTGTTACTGTTAGTACAATCTCGGAGTTCATATATATAAGTGGGGGGTGGGGGGGTGCAGGGGAGGTTTGCCCCCCTACTTTTGTGTAGTGTAGGTATTTCCATGTTTGGTGTTTTGTTTTTTTGTGTGGATTTGTTTTGTGGTATGGGGGTTGTGGTGTGTGGTGTTGTGTATGCTGTGTGTTTGGGTTTATGGTTTTGTGTTTGTGAAGTTACGGTTTTATATGGTTTCGGCTTTATGGTCTTGAAATGCTGAAATTCAAGATTTCAGCATTTCAAGATTATGAAGTGAAACCATGTATATATATGGGTTTCCTACATTAGATCGAAAGCTCAGAAGATCGACACTGACATCACCGATGCCAGAAGACCGACGGAGCAGATAACCGACAACTCGGAATCCTGACAGCGAAAACACCGACATGGGAAACATGTGAGCGCGACTAGGTAAGTGTGTGATAGTGAGAGATTTAGGGTTAGGGTGTGTGTAAGGTGTAAGGTGTGTGTGCGATAGTGAGGGACTTCGGGTTATGGTGTGAGTAAGGTAAGTGTGCGATAGTGAGGGACCTTAGGGTTAGGGGTGGATTAAGTGAGTTAGGGTTAGGGTGTGAGTAAGGTAAGTGTGCGTTAGTGACGGACCTTAGGGTTAGGGTTTGGGTTAAGGTTAGTGCATAGATAGTTGTGTGTAAGGTGTAGTGTAGGATTTTAGGTTGTTGGTGTGCTTGTGTTGTATGGAACAGCGAATGTTTTGTTTTGTTAATTGTCGGTATTGTGGTTTGTCGGGCATGTGAGCTTTTGTGTTTTTGCGGTTTCGTTCTTGTGGTGTCAGTGTTGTGGGTGTCAGTGTTGCGGACTGTCGGTCTAACATAGTAGACCCATATATATATATATATATATATATATATATATATATATATATATACATACTCTAGTACTGATCATTTTCCCTGGTGCTGCCAGTTTCCTGGGTGGTTCATATTTACTTAGCAAATCAAACAGATACCAAGGATCCTTTAGTTGTAAAGAGAAACTCAGTTATTTATGACTGTGCAGTGGGCCATGGAAAGGAGAATGGAATGCTGTAGTAATAAACTTCATAGTGGTCCTTGGGTCCTTGTGACCAGTCAGGCAACAGGCAAGCTTGTGGAAAGTGGAGATCACAATTTCCATGTCATGCTATCTGAGGTGATTTCTGTACTGGCCTGACGAAAAGTGCAGTGTGTGTGTGTGTATGTGTGTGTGTGTGTGTGTGTGTGTGTGTGTGTGTGTGTGTGTGTGTGTGTGTGTGTGTGTGTGTGTGCGCATGTGTGCATATAAGAGATAATCCATTTTGTTAGTTCTATGCAGCAGATCAAGTAATGTTTTCACCTTGGACACTATGCAACATACTTTTAGAGGCTGTAATCATCCAAATTTTGATGGATTTCTGTATAGACGAACGTGGTAAGAAAATTCTGAAAATGGTGCACATATAAGTACCTCTTATACTGGTATGCTGGTACATTCCTAGGGTGGATGGGTGCCTCACTGGTGAAGGGGCATAGGCAATCCTTATGGTGGCTTCAGAGCCCACATCACCATCCAAGAGGAAGGCTTAGGGCTTCTTGCAAAAATACCCTCTCATTGGCTGCAGTGCTAGTGACAGCACCCAACTCCCCAGTGTTTGTATGTATGATGGCCTCTCTCGATGGGATCTGATGGAAATTGAACATCCCTAGAGAATTAATGAGCTTAAGTCTTATAGGTGGGTCAGTGGTTGGCAGACAGAAGGAGGAAAAGCACATAGGAAATAAAAGAAATTTATAAGGAGTTCCTGTATGCTGTTAGCAGTTAAAGAACTAATTTTTACATAATTTTAACATATAAGCACTAAGTTAGAAAGTAGGCTTGCAATTATCCTTGCAACCTCACAAGTGCCATTGTTAACATGTTGACTCAGTGGCAAAACCTCTATCTTACAGCTATAGAGTTCATTCCTGACCTTAATCACTGTCTATGCCATTTTCTGGCATGACATCTGTCTTGTCTGTATTCATTTTCATCACGTGAGCCTTCAGTTTTAAATTCCAATTTTCTGCTTGTAGTGTGATGTTGTCTGCCTACAGCAGCTTTATTTATCTATCACCTCCAACCTGTTTGCTAATGTAGTCCATCATCTGTATGAACAGAAGTGGGCTCAGAGATTAACCCTGATGCACACCCACTCCCACTGGGAATCCTTCTGCGAATCTGAACACCATTTGTACTTGTGTCATTTGGATCTTTTAAACAGCCTGCACTAATTCTACTAATGTTTTCTGGACTTTGAACCATCACAGGGCTGCCCAAATTAGTTTCCTTGGGGCCTTGTCATATATTTTCTCCAAGTCTAGGAATGCCCGTATGGACTCTTTCCTCATTTCTAACTTCTTCTCTGTTATCCGTCTCACTGCAGATATCAGGCCACTTGTACAGTATCCTGATATAAATCCAAACTCTTCATTTCTCATCTGCTGTTATGCATATTCATTTATTAATCCCTTCCCTTTCTCCACAGTACTTTCAAGCAGTGTGACAAGAGTTTGATTCCTCTGCACTGCCCACAGCTGTGAATGTCCCCTCTGTGTACACTGGCATTAGACTGCTTATTCCTATCTTCTGGGATACAATGAATACCATCAGGAGCCATTTCTCTCCTAAGTTACCCAGCATCCTGATCACATCGGCTATAACTTCATCTGAGATCCATTTAGAAATAGTTTGTTTAGACACCGATAAGCCCGTTTTCATTTCTGTAAAACATGCAAATAATTGATCAGAGTTTCTTATGTATTTTGCAAAAAAAGCTGACCTGTCTTTGAACATCTAATGAATGAAGAATTCTTTCTTGTTTGTTTTGAGGGTTTGGAAAGAAGGTAGGTAGCTTGATAGTATGATTAAAAGTAAATCCAGAAACTGCTTTAGGAATGAAAGAAGGATACATTTAAGGGCTTACACTATCTTTATGAAAAACAAAACAAAAAAAAGAATGCACTAAACAGCATGTAACTCAGAAACTCTTCTAGCCGCGTTTAGGCCTACTAACAAGGCAGTTTTCTAGTTCAAAATATTGAAAGAAGGATAATCAGCCTGTTCAATAAGACAGAGAATTAACTTTTCAAACACACAATTCTAGTCTCAAAGATGAGTGACCCTTTTTCTTGGAGGTTTAATGTGGATAACTCCCTTGAGAAACAGTCTGACCTAATTAGAGTTAGATGAAGGATGATCCAGTGTCAAATAAGCAGAAATAGCTGAAAATGTACTTTGATAGAAATATTGGATAAGCCATACCTAAGCATCTCACGCAGATGTAGAAGGATCAGGGGCATCCCACTGTATTGGGGTTCTCCTCTATTATGATAGAAAACCTTTTCCACATGGATATATATTTAAAAATGGCAGCATGTCATAAAAGAACTGGTACCTGAAGGTAATTAAAATCCTTTCATCCATAATATGAACTTCATGTTCTCTACATTGGGGTGTATTAGTGACCCCTTGTCTTGAGTAAGTAACTTCATTATGAGAAGAAGAGTCTGGTATAAACCCCCTTGAGAAGAGAGACTTATTGTTTTCTTGCCACAATGGGTTCAGTAGCAGCATCCTCAGATTGTCCATTCTTATCTCTTGGAACACTGGTAATCACAGGAAGGGGTGGAAAGGTGTACAGAATCTTACCCTCCCAAGTTGTTGAGAAGACATCTATTGCCATTGCTTGTTTACAGTGCCTTCTGATGCAAAATACAGACTTAGTTACTTGCTTTGAACTGATGCCAACAAGCCTATTTGAAGGAAGATATCTCTTTTAAACATTCGTTTGTGAGGGTCTAATACCTGCTTAGAGAATCTGCTACTGTGATCAGATGGGAAGGAATGTAGACTGCCTGTAGAAAGAGATTATCTTAAATGCCCACTTCCCAAACTGTCATAGATAATCTGCAAAGAGAGTAAGACTGTACTGCCATCTTGTTCATGTACCATATAACTGTGATTGTCCATCACTACTTCTGCTTTGCTTGATGTAGGAAGAATATTTTGTATGCTACCATCTCATCTGATGGGAGAAGGTCTGTCTGTAAATAGTTATCTATTAAGCAACCTAGGAAGACCACTCTGCAGGAAAGGATTAGAGAAGATTTCAATTTTCAAAGATGGAGAAGCAGATGACATAGTCACATGTGCCAGCAATGACAGCCTCTTTTTTGTAGATAACAGCAATGGGTCCTAAGTTGACTTCTTTGAGTTTTAGGAGCAAAGCTGACATACCTGACAGGATTTAACTTCATGGTCCACTCCAAGACAATATAAACTGCTAGTGTGGTAGTATTGATAAGGTATTTGTATACAACAGTCACACTTACCCTTTTTTGATGTACACAAAAGAGACAAAAAAACACAAAATTCTATAGTATAGGAAAAAAGAATCTAACTCAACTTCAGAGACTCTAACCAAAAGAACAGAGAAACTGTGCACAATTCTGATGGATTTCTGTATAGACGAACATGGCAAGAAAGTTCTGAAAATGGTGCACATATAATTACCTCTTATACTGGTATGCCGGTACATTCCTAGGGTGGATGTGTGCCTCACTGGTGAAGGCTTCTGAGCTTTCTCAGGCTGATGGGACTTTAGTGCAGAAAAGTCCATTTTATAACACTGCAACAGCGATCTAATGAAGAACATTTTTTAACTGCTTATTTTTCCCACACTAGTAATTAAGTTATCAATAAGTATGACACACTAACTAAAGTATTAAAACATATATCCATGGTATGAAAAGTACATATGCATACTTCTTTAATTTCATAGAACAGCACAGTTACTGAGGTAGTTAAGACAAATAAAGGAAATTCTGTAAGCAGTAAACAAATCTCACCAAAATTTGGGAACAATTTTGTAGAATTCTTCCAAATGAAAAAATATTCAAGGCACTCACTTGTCATTATATATTATTTTTTCCACTGCTAAAGTGAGCTTCCTATACCAAAGTACCAGTGCAACAGTGGATAATGTTGGCACACTCAAACCAATACTTTTGTGCTGTGGTCTGACTGAGACTACAGAACATTTGACATTGGAAGCAGATGGGCGGCCCTGATGAAAGTGGCTGATGGGTATGCAACCCTCCTCCTCAGTTCCATTTCCATAGCTCATTCCTGCCCTAATACTACAGAGCAGGTTATACATTCTTGCACACCAAGAATGATATGATTAACAAATGGATGCCAAGACATTTTTCTTGACATCACGGTGAAGCAAAGCCCGAAAGATGAATCTTGACATCCATATATTCATATAACTACTTTGTTATTATTAGAGAAACAGGATCATAATTCTGTGTAGAATTAGAGTTTGAGCTTTATCTGCTCCATATACTATAAGTTATATATGTATTAGACAGAGAGAGAAAGAAAGAAAAAAGGAGTATGAATTCTAAGTGTTTTACAGCTTTGAAAGCTATAACATGTTGCCTCACAGGGGTCTATATTAGAACATCGAAGTGTTAAAACATTGAATGTTCTAATATCGACCCCTATTCAGCGAATGCTTGAAATAGCGAAGCTGCAGAACACCGAATATTTTCCTAGGGAAAGTATTCGGTGGGCCATTTCTGCAGCTTCGCTATTTCCTTAACTGTGGTGCGAAGGTGAAGGACCAGGTTAAGGTAAGTGTACGAATGGACTGAGGTAAGGTGAGTGTGGGATAGTTAGGGACCTTAAAGATAGGGAGCGGGTAAGGTGAGTGTGCGATAGTTAGGGACCTTAGGGTTAGGGAGTGGGTAAGGTGAGTGTGCGATAGTTAGGGACCTTAGGGTTAGGGAGCGATTAAGGTGAGTGTGCATTAATTAGAGACCTTAGGGTTAGGGAGCGGGTAAGGTGAGTGTGCGTTAGGGACCTTAGGGTTAGGGTTGGGTTAAGGTAAGTGGATAGCTAGTAGTTTATGTACGGTTTAGTGTAGGGTTCTGTGGTGTGTATGTGTGGATTATGTATTTTGGTGTGCTTGTGCTGTGTGTGTATTCTTGGAACAGCAAATTTTTTCCCTTAGAAAAAATTCGCTGTTCTGATTGTTCGAGTATATCACATTTCGAGATTCCAAGGTCGAGCTTATGGTGTTTGATATTTTGGAATTTCAATAATGTGATATAGACCCGCCTCACAGACACTGGCAGAAGCAAAATGCATCTTTGGTCCTGAAGAGCTTTAAAAGTTGTAATACAATTTGCACTACTCACCACACAGAAATATGTGTTGCAGTGCAAAGTGCATTACAGCTTTTAAAGCTATTTTATCTTCCCATCTGTATTCTAAGGTGGCTGCTGTTTATGCTCTTCTTCAAGACTAGTGCATACCAGCACTGAAAAAGTGCTTAACAAACTTTGGAGCGTATAGAACACCATTATTATGCTCTGAAATCTGGAAAAAGATAAACTTGCTAAGCACTTTCCTACTGTGAGACTCTATCTTAACAATGCATAGGGGTATTTAACAAAAGCTTACTAAACACCCCTAAGTGTTGTTATGATCAGGTCTCACACGAGGGACTAACAGTGGACAGTGCCAACCAGCAAAGAACAGCAGTAGAAGGGAAACAGCTTTTAAAAGTTGTTAGAATGTCCTGTTGTATTTATTAAAAAAAGTATTTAAAAACTTTTAAAGCCATTAATGCTATAGAGGTACACCTCATTTCTGCCTGATTTCTTTGACAGCGCTGTTTTCTGGCTGTCGAAGGCTTTGAAAGGTAGTAAAAGCCATCATGCTGCTATACTTTTTTCTTTTTTTCCAAATAACTGATAGTACATGGAGCAGCTAAAGATCCATGCACTACATTGAATTATGATAGGACATCACCGATCGTAACCCCTTATTATGTGCTCTCAACATGGATGCCAATATTTCTCTCTCAAGCTTTGCCCTCTAGGTGAATTTCTTAGCATCCATGCCTCAAACACATAATAAGCTGGCTAAAATAATCCTCTATATTAATCACTTTTCTTACATCAGAAATGGGCTTAAGTTTTTTTTTTCACAGATTTGGACCATAATTGTGGTGCTTCATATGCTATATAGATATGATAACCTTTCACTAGGAGGTTGACATGGTGGTTAAGATGGTCACCTTATAGGCACAAGCTACAGTTTGATTCTCACATGGGGTAATTGGTTAGGCTTAAAATGGCCCACAAGGCCAGTTAGCCTAATACTAATACACTCTGGGGTTGCTGTTAGTTGGAGTTCTCTTGCTTCATCACTTAAAATCCATCTTATATAATAAGAGGATATTAATTTTCTTGAGGAGATAAGTTGGAACGTTTTATATGTGTTTGTCATGAACTTCTTTTAATGGTCCGTTAACATTATGCACACTATTTCAAGCTTACAATGTCAGTTTGTTTTCTTTCAGTAAGTTAACCATGATTTCCTCGTTTGACTGGAGGTAGTATGTTTACAATACAGATAATGAATGTTACAGTGACTCTAGGGATACACAATTACCATCTCTTTATGCAACAGTTAATGAAGTCAGACACTGACCTTAATAGTAACTGCATGCTCCCAAGCAGAAGCAAACTGCATGATATTTGTAATAGAACTTTAGTAATGCCTTTTATTTTTTCAAACAATGTATTTAGGAGTCACTGTAGAGCAGAAAGTATGCTACTTCCTTGTCCCACCCTACCCCAGGGTATTAGTTTCCACTTTGGTGATCTTATTGCAAATGCTTCTTTCATAATCCATTTCTGTTATTTGTTCTAGAGTGTATGGCAAACAGACAATTTTCCTTACCTTACTTTTCCTTTAGAATATCCGATACCTATTCTTCTATGATAAATGCCTTCTCCCATGGAAACAAGATGACCTTAATGTTTTGTTTGTAAAGAGTTACAAATAAACTCACAAAGCTTAAAAGACAGCTTTCTGTGAGTCTCAAGTCTGTTGACTTTCAATGATTCAGTGACATGCCCTGCTCATGAAACAGAATTCTATAGACATTATTTCCCTCTGAAAGAGCATCTATGAAACCTGCTTGATCAAGCAATACTGCTTTATCTCTTTAGTTCCCTTATACAATAATGTGATTAAAAATGATCACACCTCATTTAGTTTTCCTCCAAATTTTTCATGTTCAATGACTATAAAATAAATTCCTCTTCTTTTCCCACTGGTCTCAACAGCTGATCAAAGCAGAAAAAAGTGTGGGTAAACATATGTCATATCATTGTTTTTTATTTTTATTTTTTTTTTCACTAATAGAATTCAGACACGTGGAGCAAACACACTCAGGCTCGCTTGCAGATAATACACCAGTACTTTTCTTACTTCTGAATCATTTTGGTATAATGTTAGCAGTTGTTTAATGTTTTTTTTTTTTGTAATCCTTGGCGGGTTACTGCATACAGTTGTCATTTCTACTGTACAGCATTGAGGGGGGATAATAATAAGGGGGTGAGAGCATAAGCCAGCACTGTAGTGCGGGGTCACCATTTCCTGAGCTGCCCAAGGTGAAAAAATAAGCTAAGAGAAGTAGTAATATGGAGATGGCAGTTTTAAGAGCATGACATAAATAGGAAGTAGTAACTTGACTGCAGAACGCAGGAGTAAAAAGACAGAAATAAAAAGATTAACAGCTAAACTGTACAGCAGTGGTGGCCTGAAATTAGGTAAAACATTTTGATGAAGTGGTTGTTATTTAAAAATGCTGTAAACTAAAGAAGAACATGACTAGGATAAAACAAAAGCTGAGAAGCTGATCAACGGATGCAACTCAGGCCTAAACCTATAATTCTGATGTGTTCTTGAAGTGCTTGAACTATGAAATATCTGTAACAACAATGGACATCATTTTTGTAAGGGAAAAGCCCACCTTGCACCCTCCAACCAGGGGAGTGTGCTTTCTCCATACCACCATGCAAAGATATTCTAAGTCTTCAAAAGCAGGCAATAAGAAACACTTGGCTTATACTAAGCATTTCTCCTTCAATGTTGTGTGACCTTAGTGTTAGAATATTTTAGAAGGGGGAGGTGGGGTTGCAGGAGAGGGCTTACACATTTGCACCTGGTTTATGTATCATTAATCTTCCATATTATTTAGTACTATTTGCATGCAGGCAGTGCAGGTTTCTGTCTTTTTAGCTTGAGCTTTACAGATTAGAAATTTTAGCCTTCAGTCTTCAGAAGTCAAAATGTCTTAGAAGGTGAAAGTAAATGAGTTCCCAGGAATGTGATAGGGGAATTTTATCAGTATGTGCTTTGAAAATGCTAAGAATGTAAATCCAATGCATGTGAGACAGTGTGAGGAGTGGTATATCCCTGTCTCATTTGTGTGCATAGTGTTTTAGCGTGAAAGCTTTTTGGTGATGCTTTGTATGCTGAGGAGTGTAGTGTAATGTACAGTATGTATGTATATTGTAGAAAGGAATGTATGTGTTACTTTGCAAATGCAGGATATTCATTTGTTTATTTATTTACTTTATTTAACATACGTTGACTAGGGCAGTCCTACTAGGCAGGGTTAGTTTGGGAAGAAAAGCTTCAAACTGTTTATATGTACAATCTTTGTAGTGAAATAAAGTATTTATAATGGCTCCTATGGAAATGATGGTACTCAAAATGACGAGTGATGACAAGCCAAAAAAAAGTCCTAAAACGAAGGCGAAAAGTGAATCTCAAATACCACTCTTCTCCTCTAAACTTCTTTTGGTAGGGGGGGCAAGCCCCATGTGCATCCCCAAGTTTCCCTAAATATACCAACTCCGAGACTGCATACCTCAGAGCAAAGGAGACATTCTGAGAACTGGCATCTTGGACTTAGTATATGTAAGACCGATCTTTTGTCATTCAGTCTCTGTATTTTGGTACTCACTCTAGCGTGTCCCAACATTTTAAATGGTTACCATGTATAATACATGCACTCTTTGTGCAAACAGTGTTATGCAGAGTTGTGAACAGAAACTGATATAGTAAGACACCTAAGAAAGGCCATTATCAGAAGTGCCAATTTTAGTAACAATAAAATATAAAGATTCTGGAAATCAAATAAACAAGAACAGTTATCAGCATTGCATATGGAAGAAAATGCAATTGTTTATTTGAAAAATAATACATTACAAAGAGGGGTGTGAGTACATTAATTGTTAACAGGCAGGATCAGGAATGAGAATGGAGGACTCAAGAGACTCACGAGAATGGATAATAGGGATACCAAGTGCTAATGATAGTACATAATAGGTTCATAGGTAAGCACTAGCCTAAGTTGCCCTTGTGGGCCATTTTAAGCCTATCCAATTTCACTTTCAAATGTGAAAAACAAACTGTGTAACTTGTGTCTTTGAGCTAAATACTTAAGCCATTATGCCAGCTGTCAGCCCCCCAAATGCCAGTCATCAACTCCTATCAACTGAGGAAGTGGAGAGGATGTGCATGGAAGATGCACTGGTGTGTGAACTTAAGTAGTAATGTGGAAGAGTTCCGGAATATTAGAATACAGCACAGCAAGGTGTGCTAATTAATAAGGTAAAGGGATCAGTGCCATATCTCTCAACCTCTTAGAGCAAGAAATCTGGACAAGTCACAAATAAAAATGGGACAAAAGGCCCAAAAATAGGTTTTTAAATATTGCTCTTACAAACTTAGAAATTTAATAGAATAACAGGTTTTGTATTAGCATGAATTTTCTGAAGGATATAAAAACTTACAAAGTCATGTCTGACCCAGCTCTGTTAGAAATACTACATCTAAAGAAATCCCAATCCCTCTGCACCACATGCTGCAGAGAAATCAACCTCATTACCACAAGCAACAGAACATGCTGGAGAGACAGATTCATAACCCAGAGACTGCCCATGCTCTGGAATAGGCTCCCCATACATGTCAAGCAGAGCACTTCACTGGCTCTCTTCAAGAGAAATCTTGATGAGTGGATGAGAAATAGAAAGTTCACCCCAGGGATCACTCCAGTGGGTCTACTTGATAGAGGCACTGGTAACTAACGTCGGGAGACACAATGCCAGGGCACTTCTATGGACTAGGCTTGTAAAGGCTCCAGAGCCATTAGCTTAGTACGCACCTATGAAGTCTGAAACTCAAATGTCTCTCATTTTCTAACTTCAGTCATTAATGACTTGCCACTAATTTGCCAGAAAACCACACTTTTATGAAAAATGGACCAAAAATACGAGGCCAAAAATCTGTACAGTTAAGAGGTATGGTCAGTACACAACATTGTCATTATTTAACAGAAGTCTCACAATTTGTATAATGCTGCCTTCAAAGCTGAGAGGAAATTCACAGAGTGAAAATGGGTGGATAGTGAGTTTTATATGTCTGTGGTTGCAACTGTAGAGTTGATCCCCATTTTTTTGAGCGTGGAATAGCTAAAAGTCATCCCAATACAATATTATATTTAGTACAAATGAACAGTTATTCTTTTAAAGTATTATGTGAATTGTTCAACTTCAAAGTGTCAAACCTAACCTGACAGACACCTGACCTTCCAAACATATGCTCATTTCTCCCCATCTGGTCACTCTGTTTAAAGTTAAAAAATAATTGCTCTTAAAATACTTCTGTGGAGGAACTGCACCACCCATACCCCTTAATGTGGGGGCCCCATACTCACATCTCTTCTCTCTACATTTACTAATCCAAGGTCAAGTAACTTAGGGAAAGGGGAAATAAATGTATTATTTTTCCCCAGGATAGTGCAATATTAGATGTAGTATATTTAGAGATTAGAGTACCCCCCCAAAAAATAGACAATATTAATTTTAATCTGATATATTGCAATGGCTTACAAGGTGGTGGTAAACTTCTCCGCAGTAATTAGAGATGATATTTATTGCTTCAAGAAGACACTTAAGGTAAGTTGTTCTGATTACATTTAGCTTTGATAGTGTACTGTGTATTGTACATTCAGGAATCTCTAAGAGCTGTCATGCCCTTTTCCCTGTGAAAATGTGACAATGGTCACCTCAGAGTTAGAATATTAATGTAGGGAACTGTGAGGACAACTCTCCCATCACATATAGCAGACTGTGTGTGTGTGTGTGTGTGTGTGTGTGTGTGTGTGTGTGTGTGTGTGTGTGTGTGTGTGTGTGTGTGTGTGTGTGTGTGTGTGTGTGTGTGTGTGTGTATGCGTGTGCATGTGCGTGTGTGTGTGTGTGTGTGTGTGTGTGTGTGTGTGTGTGTGTGTGTGTGTGTGTGTTTGTGTGTAGGTATATGTTGCGGATTGTATGCATGAATAAGGTTTGTGATGAATACATCAGAAGCTGCAATCATGGGGTTTCATACAGATGTTTCAGTGAAAATGAACTTAGAAAATCAGCATAAGTGGAAATTTACAATAGTCACATTCCAAGGTAAGCCAAAAGTGCTGAAAACAGAAACAAAATTAAGAACTGTGGGAAAGCAGTTTCTATTGAAATTAATCTGAGATAAAACATTCTGTCATTTTCTTGAGTAAACCTGGATTTACAAAAACTTATTTTATAGGTGCTCTATACAGAAATAAACGTTTTATGAAATGTTATAGTATGCATGGTATGTCCTGACTATGTATCAGGAAAGAGAGCTGCCCTCTGAAGCATGTGTCAGGAAATAACAACTCCACTGCTGGGAAACTCCCTCCCTATGAACATTATGGGAACACTTAGTTAATGTGAAAAGAAAAAAAAAAACATAAAAACAAAACAGAAGTGTCTGGGGGATGGCAGTATGTACATTTAAGAGAAAATGAAAATCAAATGGATTATTTTAACTCAAGAACAACTTTATTTACTCTCATGCAACCTTTCACCATCAAGACTTCAAAAATTCAGCTGTGCATTTTTGCTGCCCATATAAAACAATCCACTCCAATAAAACTGAAATATGATATCACATGAAAATTCTGAATTAAAGCAACAAACTTAATTGTCCTACAGATACTAGTCAGTGCAGCTGATCACAGAGAATAGGTAAGTGTAACATTCAAGACTTTACTTGTTTTTTTATCTCCCAGTGCTATTTACTGCTTTCTTAGTTTTAGACCTCTTGCTACAACCTCTTATCCTGTGAACTTAGCTAGTGACTCTGTTTTTGCATTAGCATTTGTATTTGTATTTCATCTGTTGTTTTTTCACTATTCTGAAGATATTACAAATTTTTATTACAAATAAATATATGTAATATTTTATTTTCACGTTTTGTGTGATTGAGAAACTTATTATGCAATTTTTTATTGTTATATTAATTTTACTGATTGTAACTGAAGGTATGTGAATTTCTTTTCCCTATGGTTGTTCATGATTGAAAATGGTGTTTTATTCAACCTACTCAACCAGTTAATACATGAAAACTGACTAACTTAAATATATATTCATACATTTTTTAAATAAATATGCATTTGTTAATGCAATGGCTTTTAAACAATTCTGGAGGCATGCACTTTAAGTAAAAACAAATTATTAATGTAAAATCAATTACAGTCATTCCTGTCTCTGTGGTGTAAAAGGATAAAGTCCTGACTGTGGCCCAGATGACCTGAGATGGATTTCGGCTTGGAAACTGGAAGAGTTGGGTGGGGTGGGAGAGAGACACGTAGCTTATGTCAGCAAGTTTCTCTGAAAGGGATGGTTATGGTGGCTCATCTGCCTGTGATGACATTGTCTATCTAGGACAGTGGCATAGGTCATTCTCACGGAGAACAGGCCATGGGGGAAGGAATGTGGGTGCAAACCACTATTTTAGCCCACAAGGAGGTTTGTCAAGGAGTGAGCAAACCTTCAGAATCAGGGACATAGGTGGCCCTTCAGTGGTTAGGAGGAATCTCACATCAACACTGAGGGGTCAAGGTTAGGGCAGCATAAGATGAAATTTCCTAACTGCTGCCAGAATGTTGGCTCTGCTATCATCTCTCATGAATAGGCATGGATTCAGCTCTCACCCTTTGAGGAACAAATTGACTTGCAGATCATGGGGAGCTCATAGTTGGTGGGCAGCAGGTCACCAAATTAATTAATTATAAAATCAGTTATTTTAAAAAAAGGTATAATAGATTTTTATTCTATTCCTGATGCAGTCAAAACAGAGTGACATCTAGCAGTAGCTTTCAACATCAAGTTATCTAAATCTCATCCAATGTTATCTGTATTACCATAAATGAAAAATCATTACCATGTAAACTCATGTATTTCAACATGCTGTATCATCATTTTGTTTCATTTTAATTATCATTCATGTGCTGATCCATTTAGAAATAGCTGTATACACTTTCCACAATATATATATATATATATATATATATATATATATATATATATATATATATATATATATATCCTAAAGTATGCTTTAAATTTGGACTGTTCTAAACTAAATAACAACTTGCAAGTAAAGTCAAAAGACCTGTACTTAACTGTAACTTGAACTTTGCACAGGTGCTGACCCAGTGTGCATTCCCACAACCCGATGGTCTCTTTTTCCTTTTCTCCCCTTCCTAGATATCAGAAGTGGTGCAGTACATCCCTGATTAATTGGCTTGTCTCCTAGTTTTCGGACTGCTGTGCCTAACCTAACTTACCTGATTAAAACACTGTCTCCCCTGTTATTATTACATTCCCACTTCTGTATGGGACACAAGGATAACAAAAATAGAATGACTCAGCTGTTTCAAAGTAACCTCAACTGTAGCCCTCTCTATAATTTGCATTCTTACCTTGTTTTTTCACAGATTGTTTTTCTTAGCACTCCCAGCTGTGTGCCTCCCGCCATCTGTTTTGTAATGCTCCCACAATCCTCTGCTCCCTTAAAATCATCCGTTAGGTAGATTCATTATATTTCTGTTTCCTTTCCTTCCCTTTCTTAGTCGTTTTCCCTTGCTGTTCTGTTGAGGTTGCATGCACACTGGTCAGCCCTATAGTGTAAGTACACTCTGTATTTGCAGTTGTTTTTTATGAATGCTGTTCCTGTTTTTACTCAATGATTTTCTTTTTGGGGATGCTATACTCATGTTTATTCTGCCATTTGGTGTACCTACCTGTGTGTTCCAAAGTCAACAACTTGGTCTAATAGTGTGATGGTGTTTACTGTAGCCATTTGCAACTGTTAATGCAAACTGCCCCGTCTAATGAGCACAAAATCCTGTGTTATATCAGTAGTTCATTGGATAATTTTTCAAGATGGGCTAAGTAGTTGCTTCTTCCATTTGCTCTAACTCAAGCACGATTAGTGACGAAGTTTCGCAGATTTCTTGCCCCATGCTATTATTATACATTGTTGTACGTATGGCCTATTTTTAGGTTACTCCTAGCTATTTTAGACACTGTAGTGTTATGTTTCTTGGATTACTAGGTTAGACCTTTTTGTTGTAATATGCTAGTGGTATAGTAAGACTCATCCACGTTGAGCTATTTTGTTGTGCGGCCACATGCTACTACTGAACTCAGGCAACAGTGTCTTCCTACAGGAGAATGTTGTAGCCCCCTTCCTATTCTAATAACATGTTTTGAGCAGCTCTGCCATCTGTCATTAGCTGGATAAGCTGTTTTACTGCCATTTCTATCACTATTTGTCAACAGTATTTTTCCATAGGTGTTATTTAATATTATATTGTCTTTTCTATGTTTGTTTCTTATATATGACAAAAACTTACTACATTTATCCACTGTAACAAGTATTTTTCAAATGTTTTTAAGTTAGAATTTGCTCAGTAGTGTACCTTTTAAACTGTTGCTACTTTTTAACAGCTTTATATTATCTGTTTTTAAACTGCTGCTGCTTTTAACAGTTTTATATTATCTCTCAAATACTGTTCCTATTCTAGTACATTTTCTGCTGATTCATTCTACCCTCTAGAGCCCTCTTTTTCATTCCTCTGCTCTTCTGTTCATCTATCCCTCTTTACTTGCCTGTGTTAAGTTTTCAAATTTAAGTCAGTGACTCCCTGAAATCATTCTATACCCTTCATACCCTTGTTACCTACAACCTGCCCGTCTCACTCTTTGTCCTATTCTGTATTCACTGTTTATCTGACCACATCCTTTCTTTTTTCTTTGGGTTTTAAAACTTTTTCAGTGCATCTAGTCACCCAAATACCTCTCAAGATATGGCTTCTCATTTCCCTGGGTGAAAAAAGGGGCTGCCACTAGCAAAAACTCAGACCATGCAACTACTTGCATATACCCTAAAGTATGTTTTAAATTTGGACTTTTCTAAACTAAATAACAACTTGCGAGTAAACTCACAAGACTGTACTTAACTATAACTTGAACTTTGTACAGGTGCTGACACAGCATACATTCACACACCCTGATGGTCTCTTTTCCCTTTTCTTCTCTTTCTAAATATCAGAAGCGGTGCAGTACATCCCTGATTAATTGGCTTGTCTCCTAGTTTTCAGACTGCTGTGCCTAACCTAACTTATATGATTAAAACACGGTCTCCCCTGATATAATTATATTCCTACTTCTATTTAGGACATAAGGATAACTAAAATAGAAAGACTCAGCTGTTTCAAAGTAATCTCAACTTCAGCCCTCTCTATAATTTACATTCTTACCTTGTTTTTTCACAGATTGTTTTTCTTAGCACTCATAACCGTATGTCTGTCCACTCCATTCATCTCTCGCTGTGCTCAGACTTCACTCCACTCCTCTACCCTACTCCCAATTCCCACACCCCACTATCTCTACAGTTATACTTTTTAAATCTGCACCTCCTGCAGCAGAGTCCTATCACACCTCTTACTCTACATCTCCACCCATTACATCACTGTCCAATCAAACCTCTTCACTTAAAGTGCTTACTTACATAACACTAATTCACATCTTATTAACCACTTCTTCTCATTCCTTTCCTTTCTACTCTATCATCCTTCTACATTTCCTCCCCACTCATTCTAGTCAATCTCACTTCACCTGAGTCATGTCATCCGACTTTTTCGTTACTACCCCCTTCACCTCTTCCTTTATCTCTTCACTTGCAAGCCTCCTTCGAAATATACCTCTCACACCTCCAGTACCATTACCTCATCAGTTAGCTACCTGTTCCCCCTAGCTAATCCATCTCCCCTAGCTTGGTTCCCACTCCCACAGTCCTATACTATAAACCTAAAAATAATCAAATGCTACACAAATTACAAAGCAAAAGTAATCATCTTCCCAAATTGCTCCCCCAAAATACTAAATCCATCCTTTACTATCATCACTCAATTCCAGATATCCACCCAAATTCAGGTTCCATGCATGCTGTTAACTATAAACAAGAATCTAAAACTCTAAAAATAATAACCGCCAACCTCAGAAGCATAAGAAATTAAATCCCCAACTTCCATACCTGGATTAGCCTCTATAAACTTGACTTCCTCGATGCCACTGAAACCTGGCTAATCCCTAAAATGAAAGATACTGAAATCCTCCCTCCAGGTTATGACATTATTAGACATGACAGAACAAAAGAAAGGAGGCAGAATGACTTTAATTTATACAAAAAAAATTACACAGTTACCCCCTTTTCAGGCACCATTACTAGTTTTTCTAATGCAGAAATTCTCATCTCTGTCCTCAAAATTAATATGTCCAAAAATGTATGCTTTATTGTTAGATATATACCTGCAGATCAAGACATTCCAATTCCTGAGGAAGTATTAGCTTGAGTTTCAGACTCTGTCCATAATGAAACTATCATACTAGGTGATGTTAATATAGATTGTCAGTCTCTCTCCTCAAACAACCTGACCAATAGCATAAATCTCTTTGCCTTCCCCCAACTCATCAATTCTCCTATAAGACACAGCAAAATATAAAGCTCAACAATCCATCCTGGATTAGATACTAGTCTCTAACCCTTCTAACTACTTCTCATCTGGTACAGTCTCAGATTCTTTAAGTGACCATTCAGCAGCTTATACAGATAGGACTGTCATACATTTGCATAAAGACCACAAATTTAAATCCACCCACAACCTTACAAAATTCACTCAGGATAGTTTAATTCAAACATGGAACACTATAAACTGCCTTCCTTTAATTCCTCCCCCCTAAGGAAGCTGTCGATCCATTTAACACACTGTTTTTAAGTATTTTAAACTCTCTTGCCCCACTCTAAATTAAATGTATTAAACATAATCCTGCCTCCTGGCTGACCAAAGAGATTGATCATGGAACAGATGAAATAAGAACAAAAATGACAATGATTTACAACTATATAGACAACTTCGTAACTGAGTAAAAAACAAGTCATCTATGACAAAACGTTATTTCACATTATTTCTCAAGACATTTACAAACATAACCCTAAAAATGCTGGGTTTCCATCATATCCTTCCTCAACACAGGAACTAGAAAGAACCCTAACCCCTAACCAGATAACATGCCACTTCAAACTGCTATCATGTTTAATTACTTCATTGAATGCATTACAGAACTCACCCCCAACCTCTACTGCACACCCACAACCTCACAAACTGACTGCCTGAAACCAATTTCCACCAGCACTCCACCAAACATACTTGACTGCAAATCATCTCATCTATCTTCATTCTCTTCCACTTCTAACCTGTCCCTACCTCTGTTATCAAAAAACTACTACTCAAGCTTAAATCATGCTCATCTGTAGATAATCTCCCCTCAGAATACCTAAAACTTGCTGCTGATGCAGTAGCCTATTCTATCGGTATTCTTATTAACAGATCCGTAACAGAATCCCATGTTCCAGACATATGGAAAAGATCTTACATAATCCCACTGCATAAAGGTGGCAATTCAACTGAAGTAGCAGATTTCTGACCTATTGCCATACTCTCCTCTTCCAAAATTCTTGAAAAATGTATTCACCATCAACTACAGCAATACTTTCTACATAATAACCTGATTTCTAGTACCACCATGGCTTCCAAGCTGGTCACAGTACATCCACAGTCCTATTATCTTTCACTGACAGTGTAAATAAAGCAAAGACTCTGGCAAACTGGTATCAGCTTTATTTCTTGACCTATCTAAAGCCTTTGATATGGTCCCTCACTCATGGAATTCTTTCTAAACTCTCCAATCTGGGCATTTTGTCCCCTGCTATTAAATAGTGTCACAGCTACCTCATTCACAGACAGCAGTCACTAAAATGGCAAGGGGCTACCTCAGCATTACTGCCCAACACAATAGGTGGCCCACAAGGATCTATTCTTGGACATCTACTCTTTAATATATTTATCAATGACCTTACATACAGCCTCTGGACAAGGTAATTTTATTCAATATGCAGATGACTCCACCATCCTCTGCTCCTCTTCAACTATAACACAACTACAGCTAAAAACACATGCCTTCACCTCAGTCAAAGCATGGCTCACTACATCTCAACTTATAACTCAACCCAAACAGGACTAAGCTCCTCCTTTTCACTCCCAAATCACTCACCCCTGACAATACATCATTTGAAATATTTTCTTTAAATAAAACTAAAATTGAAATAGTTTCCCAAACCAAATTACTAGGTGTGACTACTGATGACAAACTAAAGCTCTACCTACATGTTCAAAGCAACATCAAGAAAACGCATCAGAAACTTGGCTTATTATACAGGACTAGGCATTTTCTGAATATTCCTGCTGAAATCACACTAGCCAAATTTTATCTCCTACCCTCTCTACTTTATGGACCCCCAATTCTGAATAACCTACAAACCTCTCTAAAAGCCAAGTTTGAAAGCTGCTGTAACAAAATCGCAAAGTTTGCGTTGAATGCCAAACACTCAGCACACCACTGCATTACTCCACAGTCTATCAACTGGCTTAGACTTCCCAACCTTCTCTTCTACATCCAACTAGCAACTGCACATAATATTATTCACAAGCCTCTCTACTGTCCAGTCATCAGTCATTTACTTGACCTACACATCCCAAACAGAAATCTCAGGTCCAAAGACAATCAGCTCCTCACTGTCTCCAAACCTTCCACTTCTTCTGGCCAAAGTCTCTAATTCTACTCTGTTGCTAAAGCTTGAAACTCTGTATCTTTTAACATCAGAACAACAACTAATCTTTCTTCCTTCAAATCTTTACTAAAAGAATACTTAAGCAAATCATGATATGCTCCTGTTCCCATCCAGGATGAAACTGACCATGTGTGTACTCTGTATATGCTGTCTCCCATAGGTAGCTCTCTCCACTCTTTCACTCACAACTCATCTCTCTCTCTTTCTCTTCTGTTCCATCTCCTCCTCCTTACTGATCTAGCCTTTCTCCCATGAGCACATCTTTACAGTTTATATAATTTTAGCACGTCTTCTCTCCCTGCTCAAACTATGTATCCTGTTGCCGTCCTACCTCTTATAATCCCTGCTTCTCTCTCTAACAGCTCTGTCACATTATCTGACTATACTCTAGCCCTTTCTTTTCTCCTTTTGATACTTACTCAATAATTAACTTCAAAGAACAAAGCAATCTCTACTTATCTCTCTCTTTTGCATCTCTACATTAAAGACTGAACTAGAATGCCTTTATTATCACTAAGACTGTACTACATCATTAAAACTATATAATACCTTTTGTACCTTAAAGAATGTACTGTATCACCTACTTCTCACATGCCTTACTATATACTTTACGATACTGTACTGTATTGCCCTCCTCTTACAAGTTTTACTATAACTGTAATTATTACATTTTTACCTTATGTTTTGTTCATTCTGTATTTTAAATTTTAGGTACTTTTCCGTTAATGGGGCAACAGTCGTGCTGCGAAATATAGACGGAAAGGTAAGGGAAATGTTATTGTCAACACATGTTCCTGTTTTTTGCAAAACATTTACAGATATCTTGCTCCCAAAGGGGCAACGATTTTCTTTACGAGCATCCTTCTGACTTCTGTCACCTATTAAGATGAACCTGAAGTACAAAATAAATAAATAAACGCACAAGTCCTCGTTTTCTTCACTTTTAGAGCCAAGTGTTCTGCTCAGATTTAATTTGGAAGATTTTGAAAAGTAAAAAAAAAGTGCCAGACACTGGTCACAGTCTGGGTTCTGGTGAAATTGTAGGAAATTACAAGATGAGAGATTCCGCATTACAGCTACCACCTGTAGGTCCTGGGCAGACTTCATGCACCACAATGTTTGCCAAACGAAGTGATACAAAAGTAAAGGCATTTAATACATTTACAGATATCTTGCTCCCAAAGGGGCACCAATTTTCTTTACAAGCATTCTACTTAGGTCTGTTACTTATTAACACGAACCTGAAGTAGAAAAAAAATGTACACACAAATACCCGCACGTCCTCATTTTCTTTACTTGTTCATGCAACTCTTTACCTCAGATTTAATTGGGAAGATTTGGAAAAGTTAAAAAAACATGTTCTTTTACCAGTTCTATTTTTCAGAAAAGAATAAGCAGCAATGACTTGACATCAACCGCACATTTTTCCTGCTGCCCCTTAATGGAAAAGTGCTAAATTTTGTAACATGGAGCTTTCCTTCCTGGGCCTCCTCTGAAAGGGTCTCTTTTTGGCCCAGTCAGACTTTCTCGATTAACAAATGGCAAATAAAATAAATAAATAAATAAATAAATAAATAAATAAATAAATATAATGCATTTAGTGGAACAGCTCACAAATCATTAAATATATGCTGACGAGTTTATTACATAGGTAAAATTGACACCATTCTTTATACACTTACCTGATACACATTTAAAATTGTGTATGTCCTCTCCCGCAGTATTATACAGATTGTCTGTTGTTCATATCATTATACTTTAACATGCATATCAAACTGTTTCAAATATGCAGTGTGCATTCTAACATATTTTTATCCATTCTGTAAACATTTCACATCTTTCAACAGTCAGCATAATACTTGCAACACTTAAGCTGGAATTCAGAGAGATCCACTCTACCTGCACTAAGCGGCTAACACACGTTGGTCAATTAGTACAATGGACGTACTCTCCCATTCACATACATGGTAAAGCCACACAGAGAAGCTCCACATTAGCCGCTCATTACCATGTCTCTGAATCAAAGACTGTGCTGTTAGACAAGATGGTGCATATGTTCTATCAGCCCAGACATTGTGGTAGCTTACAAGTGCGTGTGCGTATACAAACACATACACACACACACACACACACACACACACACACACACACACACACACACACACACACTCTCTCACAAAATCATCTACAGACCCCACAAACTTGCAAACACCCATGGAAATGCTCATGCACAAAACACCATCAGTCATGCACCAATGCGTGAGCACACACACACACACACACACACACACACACACACACACACACACACACACACACACACACACATACACACACACATGCACATACAGAGTTGGGATCTCTTAACTCCCATAGTATGACCATGCAGGTAGACAGGCAGGCACACACCTATGCACACACATCTACACGCCAGTAGCACAGCTAGAATGGGATGAAGGAGGCATCTGTCTTCAGCAAATGGTGTTAGGGGGTATGATAGGAAGATGCTGACTGATCATTAGTGCAGTGCTGGTATTCAGTTGTGTACTAGCATTTCTGAATGCTGGTACAGAAATGAATTTCAGTACTGCTTTCCTACAGTCTCATCATGTGTGGTATAAGTTGTAGTAAGCTGCTTCCTGCAGTTTTAAAAGCAGAAGTCATCCTTTTTTGCTTCTCATCTGAACTGAGGGGTAGGGTGCAGAAATGAAACCTAGATGGCTGCTGAGTTTTAGGACAGCCATCCAGATTGCTGACTTTTTTTTTACAGTTGAGAGGCACAAGTTGAGGGAATTGCACCAGGTGCTAGATGAGTTTGTGATGCCTATGCACACACACATGCATGTGCGCACACACACACACACCCATACCCAACTGTAAACACATACATAAGCACCCACACATACAGATGTAAACACATACACACACACACACGCTCCCATGTGCAAATCCATACCCAAACATAAACACACTCACACACACACACACACACACACACACACACACACACACACACACACACACACACACACACACACACACACACACACACACCTTACCTGTACCATGACTGTTCCCACAGGACTGACTGGGTGAATGCAATCAAAACATGGCATTCACTTTTTCCTCCTAGAGAAAATAACTAACCGTCAGAGTTCCCAATTACTCTGTTGAGTTAGTTGGGAGCTATCACAATTTTCAGGGGGAGGGGAGGGCACATAGCTAATTAGCATTAGCCACTTCCCTGTACTGCTATATTAGTATGCAACACGACTTCTGTCCCTGTGTTGGGAAAGCCATAGTTGGAGACTTGTCAGTAAATCAGAAAGGCTTACACAATGTGGACATCTTCTGAGTTAAGATTTCTGCATAATGGTAAGCCTTTCTGAATCTCAGAGTCAGAGTATTTGTAATAGCAAGTGCCACATTTCTCTGTATTGGCAATGAAGTGAACTTTTGTAACTAACAGCATCCACAATTGTTAACAGCCTATCATATGAATACTCCTCCAATAGATTCTTGCATCATCCTTTCTGCCTCGCTTTCAAAATACTCATCCTTTATTGTTGGTCAGTAAACCCTAATAAACTAATGATGTGGGGTCTTAGCATGGTAACTATCAGAAGGTAAATAATCACTATGTCTGTAGGTCTCAGCAACAAAACTGTGTAAAACATAATATGTCAGTGGTGCAGCGGTTAGTGTTGCTACCTCACAGCAAGAGGTTTTCCAGTTTGATTCTAGGCTGGGGTGCCTTCTGTGTGGTGTCTGCATAACCTCCCTACATTTGTGTGAGTTTCCTCTGGGTACTCTGGTTTCCTCCCACATTCCAAAGACATGCATCTGAAGCATTTCTGCCTGTGCCTCCACTGAAAATGGGCTCTGTCCCAGTCAGACTTTCCTGGTAAACAAATGTCAAATAAATAAATTAAATAAAAATGTGTATTTAACATTAGCATCTAAAAGGCTACATTACATCTATCTGATGCCATAATATATTTTAAATTATTACTTTTTCTGAATACTTCATAAAACAAAGTAATTTATATTCTTCAGCTGAAATCAAGAAAAATGTCATGAATAACTCATTTATATCTCTTAAATGGATTAGAGTAATTCAATATATACAGTTAAGCACACCATATCTTATTAATGCATGCATAAGTAGGGACTTTAGGCACCTCTTTTCCAGTTATTTTAACCGATAACATTTGGCAGTAAAATAAATTGCTCTCAAGCACACTTTCCATAAATGACACTCATAAAGTAATAAAAACATTTGCATAAGTGATAACATATGGCAATTACTGTCTTACAACATTCAGACGTTTCCTGTGTGGAATAATATTGTGTAAATAAGCAACATCAAGCATGGCCAATAAAGCCTGGCTCTCTGCCATAGAGCTGGGCAGAGGAGGATGGAAATGAACGGCTGATACAAGCTTCCTCATCCTGGTGGGAGGGAATGATGGATCTGGCTGACCAAGTGACATCAGGTACGTGAGGCTTCCAAGGCATCAAGATGGCCAGGGCTGGGGATGTGGATTTGGGGCTCCCAAGACAGTGACAGCAGCAATCCTTAACATGTGAATGGATGCACATACATTCAAGGGAAGGGTGTAAGAGGCCCTGTGGTTTAGAGTATACTTGCATCTACCACAATGAACTGGGCCACCTCTGAATGCTAACATGCTACAGACTACATTCGTGGTTGCCATGATGATGGTCTCTCTGGTTGGCTGTCACTGTCACACTGAGGAATCCCCAACAAAATAGGAATGAATGAGCTCAAGATCCATGGGGGAAGGTTAGAAGGTTAGCAGGTGTGGAGGCTAACATTGGCTCAGGCCAGATAAAATTCCATAATACAATAATTAAAGGCTTAGTATTCCTAATATAAGAATTACAGTCCTCCACTAACTGTAATAATAAGGTTTCTAGAAAAAAATTGAAAAGGTGTTTAGAAAATATTGGATTCATGTCACTCTATCAAATGCATTTAAATCAAATTATGTTTGGTTGAAAAAATAGCCAAAAAACATATTTCATACTAGTCCCTAGAAGATTTGATTTTGCGGCTATGCTCATTTAATCTCTTATTCAGTTTTGGAGCACAGGGTTTTTAATTTATTCCTCGAAGCAGTGAGTTTTTTTTTCCATTTTGTTATATAGCTTGCTTATACAAGGGTTCTACCTTATGGTTTTGTCCCTAAACTTTGCACTGTATTTTTGTCAGATTTGGACCATGTCTGAATGCATGCATTGTGGCAGGAATAGAAAATACCTGCTAATGCAACAATGTTAGTTGTTGGGTTATCAAGGGTAAGAGGGCTCTTAAGTGCTTCAGGTCATTGCCTAGTTTTAATAAGTTTGTCTTTCAGAAATCTCTAATGACAGTAGGGGTCATGGGCAAGTTGGTTTGGACACTAATGATGACTACGTCTGAAGGGTGGTTATATCTGGCCAGTGATGGGGCAACTATAGGCATAGAATATAATGGGGTCATATTTGTAAGAGCCAGATTCGGTGCACTTAAATCCCTGGTATGGCAGTGGACTATCTGGTCTAAAGAGTTTGCCCTGATGAAATCCAGGATGCATTGTACATTTTTGTACTATAAAACTTCTTCCAGCTTGTGGATGGTAAGTTGAAATACATAAGAATAATATATATTTTTTATGGTGAGGGACTCTAGTGTGTTTTGGTATACCTTATGGCCTGTTCTCACAGATCGGGTTCTGTAGTTGCCTAGGATATAGTAAGAGATTATATTGATAGTAACTGTACTGTGGAGAAATTTGTGGTAAGTAGCTTGCCTTACAAGTCCTGATGTGATGGAACCGTGGAAGCCAATGGATACACCAACATCACTACCATCTGTAACAGAGAAAGTTTCAGCAGAGGGTCTGAGCGAATAATGGGAGTTTAATCCTGTGAGTGACAGTGTGTTGTCCCAGTCTCTGCATTGGAACCATCTTTCAGTGATGATGCAGATGTCAATATTTTCTAGATTAGGTTGGCTTCTAAGTTGGCAGTTGATATTGAAGCTTCTAGAATTGCTCATACTACTTTAATACTATCCTGATTTAGTTTGTTGAGGTTGGTAGATACAAGGGACTGATTCCCTAATAAGGCATTATGGGGTGGAGAAAGTTTTGTTCAATATAAAAAAGCACTAGGAAGAGTACTATAGGCCAACCCTGGCAAAACAGCTAGGGCTGTTATCTATCTCCCTCCAGGCAGATACACATTAGGCTCCCTTGGAATGACACTAATAACTAAGCCAGCAGCAGTTATATATTTTTTAAATGATGGCATCATGTTTGGCAAAGGTAGGATGTTGCTCAAGACTAGTTGCATACCAGTCTTGGATGCATATTTGGAAAGCTCCATCAAGCCGCAATTCATGTAATCCAAGGACGTGTGTTACATACCAGTCTTGGATGCATATTTGGAAAGCTCCATCAAGCCACAATTCATGTAATCTAAGGACGTGTGTTACATACCAGTCTTGGATGCATATTTGGAAAGCTCCATCATGCCGCTCTTCATGTAATCCAAGGACGTGCATTACATACCAGTCTTGGACACATATTTGGAAAGCTCCATCATGCCGCTCTTCATGTAATCCAAGGACGTGTGTTACATACCAGGCTTGGATGCATATTTGGAAAGCTCCATCATGCCGCTCTTCATGTAATCCAAGGACGTGTGTTACATACCAGGCTTGGATGCATATTTGGAAAGCTCCATCATGCGCTCTTCATGTAATCCAAGGACGTGTGTTACATACCAGTCTTGGATGCATATTTGGAAAGCTCCATCATGCCGCTCTTCATGTAATCCAAGGACGTGTGTTACATACCAGGCTTGGATGCATATTTGGAAAGCTCCATCATGCCGCTCTTCATGTAATCCAAGGACGTGTGTTACATACCAGGCTTGGATGCATATTTTGAGAGTGCCATCACATTACTCTTCATCAAATCCATGAATGTCTGTTGCTTACCTGCCTTGCACACATATTTGGAGAGCTCCATCATGCCGCTCTTTATATAATCCAAAGATGTGTGTTACATATCTGCCTTGCACACATATTTGGGAAGCTCCCTCATGTCGCTTTTCATGTAATTCAAGAATGCGTCTCTTAAACCATTTACACACTTGTGAACAACAGCCAGAGAATATACATACCTCTGTAAAGAGACTCTAGTGCTCTAGTAACCTGTGAAATTCTGGAACATGAAAGATACCTTACCATCGTCCTTTCTTTGATTATCCTGTTAAGTGGTGCAGTGGTGCATCTGTGTTTTTCTTATGATTTGGACATTTCCATGTGTACTGAGTCACACAATTAGCCTTGGGGCTTAGGTCTGCCTGCTAGGTGACCTCTTTTTGCAGTATTTGTGTTGATTGTGTTATATATCACTTGGTGGATTCTCTGTGTAGTGTCTGGGAATTTGTATGTCCAACTTATGCCTCATAGGCATTTGAGATCTGGGGAGATCTCCCTTAATTTTCTCAGCATAAGATGGCTTATTGTTTAATGACTAGCATGCTGATGTGAGGTCAGTGTTGGTACCAACAACCTGCTGGCAGCATGTTTTAGTGAAAGAACAATCTCCAGATTTAGTACGTATCTATACCTCTGAGTATAGGTGTTAGATTTAAGTAGCTGTTAGTAAGCATGGAGAGTCTGTGCACTGGCTTAGGTGCCAGTGCTAACAATCTGGCAATAGATGGAGTAAGGCTGGTAAGAGAGTATATGGGCAGGCTGAGATCTCATGGTTTCCATAATCTGGTATACTGTGGTGCACTAGTACACACAGTAATTGAACTAAGGAAATCTATATACTGCATGCCTTAATGGCCCCTCCTAAATACTATTAAGGTAAGCTACCTATGAGATTGCCTGTGTACCTTCCAGTATTCTATCTAATAATCTAATAAGATAAGTTCTTATAAATTTAACTGTGCACCTAACAGTAGGGTTATGAATGATATGGGATTTATAATGGCATATCTGCTTTACCGTGGACTCAGTTTGTTGCAGGAAGGCTTCACTCTGTACTGCCTAGCCATGATGAGGAGAAGGGTATAGTTTTATTATGAAAGGGTGGTGAGGGCACCCCAAAGCCTCATTCCAGTAGGCTGTGCCTGAGTTACTTCCAGTGAAAGGCATGTAAGGGACATAGGTCTGACACACAAATTCTACAGCAATAAACAGGGAATCCACCAGCCACATAAATGATGCATTTAACACAAATATTGCAAAGAGAGGTCATGTAGCAGGCAGTCCTAAGTTTTTAAAGCTAATTGTGTGAATCACTACAGAAGAAAGTGTCCAAATCATAGGATACATCTGTGATGTATGTAGTTGCAGCTTGGTATAGCATGATTTATCTTAGTTATGCCATGGTAAAAATAGAACTGTGTAATTCTGAGTGGGGAGCAAGACCCATTGTAAGGGGGAATAATTTAGGGACCAGAGAGGCTATAACCAATTTTTAAAAACTGCTTGTGACCACTGAGTGCACTGTAACACTCTGTTGAATGGTGTGCAGCTCAGAAAAGCCTAGCTAAAGAAATGCAATGGCATGCAAAACAAAGTAATAAAAAAGGTACAGAAAAAGCAAACATCCATTCAGGAAACCATCTATTTTTCTGCTTGGTGTGACTGGATGCCCAGACATCAGTGGTTACCTTCTTCACAATGAACTAGTGCTAGCTGGTTTCAAGTCAAATGTGGTAAAAAAGGTCTAAATCAGTTGGCAGTAGTAATGCCGTTGTGGAGTTCAGAGCAGCCCAGCCCAGCCCCTACCTCTCAACCTCTTAGAGCAAGAAATCTGGACAAAACTATGAATACAAGTGGGACAAAGGGCCAAGAATAAGGACAATTTTCAAATGTTGCTGTTACAAACCTAGAAAGTTGGTAGAATAACAGGTTTAACATTAGCATGAATTTTCTGAATGGTATGAAGTCTGAAACTCAAATGTCTGTCATTATTTTTTAACTTCAATCTTTAATGCAAGCAATGTCTTTCAGCTTTTCCTGATGAGGGGTCACCACAGGGGATCACCGGTCTGAAGACTGACTGGCGATGGTATTTTTACAGTGTCGCGTTGCCAGCCCAGCACCAAACCTTCACAGAATTTACCACTAATTTGCCAGAAATCTACAATTTTATGAAAAATGGACCAAAAATATGAGGCAAAAATTTGAACATTCCACGAAAATCTGTACTGTTGAGAGGTCGGAAACTGAGTGGAATAGTGTAAAGCATGGCAATAAAAAGCAAACAGCAAATCAGAAAACTATTTCCTTCACTGCTTTACATGACTAGCTGCCCAGAAATCCATCAATTTACCTTCGCTGACAAGATAATGGAAGTCAAAGTGTTTCAAATGAGTAGAAAACACTGGCACATGAAGTAGTAACAGCAGCCATTATGTATCCAGGAATGTATCAAAATGTTATGGCTTTTCTCAGTAAAATATGTGTTCTATTGCTCTAGAGCTTGATATCCATATCCGCAGAATGACCCCTCTTATTTTCTAGTTTTATAACAACCTTATCTTTTTGCTGCAGTGGCTTAATAGAAGTCTGTTTATCATGCGATATGTTAAAAAGCAATTGTTAATTCATTTTCAGTTAGCTGTCTTACATTGCATTCACATAATATCTTAAACATTTTGGCTAAATAGTTTTCAGTTGGACATCATGTGTAAAAACAGAGATGCAACTCTCACATATCTAAACTGGTCACTTTCTAGACCTTGCCTGTGTCTTGATATCCTGTTCAGCAAAATCAACAGGTGAGACACCCTTTTGGTACAGCCTTATAACAACGTTTAATTTATCTAACTTAATATAGAAGAATATGGACCCTGTAATGCTGAGGTACTTTCAATAAGGCATTCCTGGGTACAATGTCATATGCCTACTGTAAATTTACAAAAACATGGGTAATCAGTAATGGTGAACTCCCATGACCCACTCCAACATTTATGCAAGAGCTAAGAGATGATGCAGTTTTAGAGCTAAAATGGAATTCACATTTCCCCTCTTGAATCAGAGGCTCACCTATTGGAAGAAATCTCCTTTTCAGCATCCTGACATATGCTTTACCATGGAGACTGAAAACTAGGATCAGTCAGTAACTGGTGCAAATCTTCCTGTTTCCATTTGGGAACCATATCTCCATTTGCAAGTCTAGAGGTACTATACATATATTCTAAGCAAAATAAAAAAATACACATTAATCATGACACCCCAACTTTGTCCACCTGTACAGGCTTGCCATAATGGAATTGTCTAATCAATGCAGTGATCTTATTAACCAAAATAGATTCCATTTCCACCATTTATATCTGCCAATGATTGCTAGATTCCAGTTCCACCATTTATGTCTGCCGATGATTCCTCAGCAGAGGGAACAAACAAGATCCAGGATCTCCTCAAAGTCTTCCTTCTATCACTCAACAATATCCCCTCTTAAGGTCAGCATTTCTTCATCCTTGCTGAGAAGAGACTGTGGCACAGGACAGTTTCTCAGATCCTGTCTGAGGCCATCTAGAAGTCATAATCACTCTTAGACTCAAGTGATTGTAATCCGTACTGTTCCTTGAGGTGATTTTCTGCTCAGTGTAAAGCAGCTAGGAGGAAAATCAGCATTGACAAATCAGAGACTAATTCTCTCCTGAAAAAGCATAGATTGCTCTCTCCAGATAAGGAGATATCAGACTGTGGTGGTGAGTGATAGCAGAAAGCTTTAAATATATGGGTATGTCTGTACCCTGATCTGCATTTACAGCCAAGAGCTTTGGTTAGTGACTGAAAGGATGTGATCATGGATACAAGCAGCAGACATTAGATTCCTTTACAAAATAGCCGAGTTCACAATGTTGGATTGAGGAGATCTGTAGTCAGGAGGCTGTTGGGGTACAGTCATTGCTCCTCCATACTGAAAGGAATCAATTGATGTAACCTGAGCACCTTGTGAGGATGCCCCCTGCATGCCTTTCCTCAGAGGTTTCTCAGGCAGAGCCCACTGGGAGGAGGCATTTGGGTAGACATTGAGGAATTATATATCTTTCAGATTACCTGGGAATGCCTGACATCCCACAGGATGAGCTTGAGACTGTTGCTGGCAATAGAGAACTCCTGGATACCCTGCCCAGCTTACTCTCACCACTGCCATCAATAGGACAAGTACTTTAGAAAATGGCACTGACTGAGATTTTTCAGTTGGTAAATATAAAGCCTATTTAATTAACTTTTCAGACCAAAGTTTAATTTATTAGTGAAATAATATTGTTCTTCTAAACTGTTACCTGACTGTTACCTGTATCTGCCTAAGAGGCAGGAAAAATTATGGCTTCTTCCTCTGAATTAATTCCTCATATTCACTTTGTACATAATTTGCTCTACTAATAATTAAATCAGTTTTACTCTATGCCTTAGAAGTGTCTTTTCCCCCTGTATTTTCCTGCCAGCCTGCTGCATTTTTGGCTCAGGATTAGGAATAGATCTCCAGTCTTGTGTAAATCCCACCCACCAGTGACCCCACCATCTGGTCCCACTTATGTTCCTGTCTTTGCTGGGCAGATTGTAATTTCCATGATCTTTATGTTAAGTGAACTGGTTTCCTGCTTGCTGCATTAGTTGCATGTGGCACAAGTGGAAAATCAGCTTTTGAAAGACAGTCAATTTGACTAGACGTTGCACCAGACTGTTTTTTTTTTAATTTCCCCAAGTGATTAGGTTTTTAAAACTGTGACTGGAATGGACCTCATTTCTATGTTACAGCATAATTAACATTCATACTCTCAGGATATTGTTATAGACTTCTACTTTTACTACTAACTTTTGCACTCATGAATACATATCTGTAACAGAGAAAGATATAGATAAATTCAATGAAAACCCCTTTAGCAGAATCACAAAATTAAGATGATATCTACCTAGGAAAAGAGGCACCACAGAGTGTTCCGATATTATTTTAGTCTTAAGAACAAGTCCAGGTAAAGTAGAGAAACTCCTTGCATTTTAATCAAACTTTCCATCTGTGTATATAAATTCAACTTGTTCTTAAAGGCTAAATTCAATAAGACATTCTTTAATTACATCAGAAAAATGAAAGGGAAATTGTGAATCTAATAGGTTATCAGTAAGCAATGAAGTGATCACCCAGATGCACAGCTACAGGACATAGCAAATGTGGCTGCGGGACAATTTTTTGCAAACGTAACACTAAGCCATGAAATACATAAGGCTACTATGGAAACAAGGGAAGGCATCTCTTGTAGTACTGTAAACATAGCAACTGCTCCCACAAATAAAGTTAAAAATTTATGTTCCATAGCACCAGTACTGTTGGTCAACAGGGTGCTGGCGGAAATTGGGCTACTGTTGGCCGAAGGAGGAGAAGAGGGGGAAGGCATGCCCGAAGGCAGGTAAAGGCTAGGACTGTGGTAGTGAGGTTCAGAACTTTGAATGTTGGCAGTATGACTGGTATAGGGAGAGAGCTGGCTGATATGATGGACAGAAGGAAGGTTGGTATACTGTGTGTGCAAGAGACCAGATGGAAGGGGAGCAAGGCTAGGTGTATCGGAGGTGGGTTTAAAGTGTTTTATCATGGTGTGGATGAGAGGAAAAATGGTGTAGGGGTTATCCTGAAGGAACAGTATGCTATGAGTGTTTAGGAGGTGAAAAGAGTGTCGGATAGAGTGATGTTTATGAAGCTGGAAATTGATGGTGTACTGATGAATGTTGTTAGTGTATATGCTCCGCAAGTTGGGTGTACGATGAATGAGAAAGAAAAATTTTGGAGTGAGTTGGATGAAGTGGTGATGACTGTACCCAAGGGTGGTGATTGGAGCAGATTTCAATGGGCATGTTGGTGAAGGGAACAGAGGGGATGAGGAAGTGATGGGTTGGTATGGTATTAAGCAAAGGAATGCAGGAGGTCAGATTGTAGTGGATTTTGTGAAAAGGATGGACGTGGCTGTGGTGAATACGTATTTTAACAAGAGGGAGGAGCATAGGGTGGCATACAAGAGTAGAGGGAGATGCACACAGGTGGATTATGTCTTATGTAGAAGGGCCAGTCTGAAGGAGATTGGAGACTGTAAAGTGGTGGCAAGGGAAAGTGTAGTTAGGCAGCATAGGATGGTGGTTTGTAGGATGACATTGGTGATCAAGAAGAGGGGAAGGGGTGTGAGGGCAGCACCAAGGATCAAATGGTGGAAATTGAAAAAGGGTAATTGTGAGGTAGAGTTCAGGGACGAATTAAGACAGGCACTGGGTAGCAGTGAAGAGTTACCAAATAGCTGGGTAACTACAGCAGAGCTAGTAAGGGAGATGGCTAGAAAGGCTTGGTGTGAAATCTGGAAAGAGGAAGGAGGACAAGGAGGCCTGGTGATGGAATGAGGAAGTACAGGAGAGTATACAGAGAAAGAGGCTGGCGAAGAAGAAGTGGGATTTTCAGAGAGATGAAAGTAGACAGGAGTATAAAGTGATGAGGTGCATGGCAAACAGATAGGTGGCAAAGGCTAAGGATAATGCGCATGAAGAGTTGTATGAAAGGTTGGACACCTAAGGAGGGAAAAAAGGACATATACCGATTGGCTAGACAGAGGGACCAAGCTAGTAAAGATGTGCAGCAGGTAAGGGTGATGAAGGATAATGAAGGAAACGTACTCACAAGCGAGGAGAGTATGTTGAGCAGATGGAAAGAGTACTTTGAGGGGCTGATGAATGAAGAGAATGAGAGGGAGAGAAGGTTGGATGATGTGCAGGTAGTGAATCATGAAGTGCAGTGGATTAGCAAAGAGTAAGTAAGGATAGCTATGAAGAGGATGAAGAATGGAAAGGCTGTTGGTCCAGATGACATACCTGTGGAAGCATGGAGGTGTTTAGGTGAAATGGCAGTGGAGTTTTTAACTAGATTGTTTAATGAAATCTTGGAAAGTGAAAGGATGCCTGAGGAATGGAGAAAAGCTGTTTTGGTACCGATTTTTAAGAATAAGGGTGATGTGCAAAGCTGTAGTAACTACAGAGGGATTAAATTGATCAGTCACAGCATGAAGTTATGGGAAAGAGTAGTGGAAGCTAGTTTAAGAAGGGAGATGATGATTAGTGATCAGCAGTATGGTTTCATGCCAGGAAAGAACATTACATATGTGATGTTTGCTCTGAGAGTGCTGATGGAGAAGTACAGAGAAGGTCAGAAGGTGTTGCATTGTGTCTTTGTGGACTTAGAGAAAGTGTATGACAGGGTACCTAGAGAGGAGTTGTGGTACTGTATGAGGAAGTCAGGAGTGTCAGAGAAGTATGTAAGAGTGGTACAGAATATGTACGAGGGTAGTGTGACAGCAGTGAGATCTGTAGTGGGAGTGATGGATGCATTTTACGTGGAGGTGGGATTACATCAAGGATCAGCTCTGAGCCCTTTCTTATTTGCAATGGTGATGGACAGGTTGACAGACGAGATCAGACAGGAGTCTCAGTGGACTATGATGTTTGCAGATGACATTGTGATCTTTGGTGAGAGTAGGGAACAGGTGGAGGAGACCCTGGAGAGGTGAACATATGCTCTAGAGCGAAGAGGAATGAAGGTCAGCAGGACTAAGACAGAATATTTGTGTGTGAATGAGAGGGAGGATAGGGGAATGGTGAGGATGCAGGGAGTAGAGGTGGCAAAGGTGGACGAGTTTAAATACTTTGATCAACAGTTCAGAGTAATGGTGAGTGTGGAAGAGAGGTGAGGAAGAGAGTACAGGCAGGATGGAGTGGGTGGAGAAGAGTGTCAGGAGTGATTTGTGACAGATGAGTACCAGTAAGAGTGAACGGGAAGGTCTACAAGAGGGTAATGAGACCAGCTATGTTATATGGGTTGGAGACAGTAGCACTGACAAAAAGGCAGGAGTCAGAGCTGGATGTGGCAGAGTTAAAGGTGTTAAGATTTGCACTGGGTGTGATGAGGGTGGACAGGATTATGAATAAGTATATTAGAGGGTCAGCCCAGGTTGGAAGGTTTGGAGACAAAGCCAGAGAGGCAAGATTATGTTGGTTTGGACATGTGCTGAGGAGGGATGCAGAGTATATTGGGAAAAAAATGCTAAGGATGAAGCTGCCAGGTAACAGGAAAAGAGGAAGGCCTAAGATAAGGTTTATGGATGTGGTGAGAGAGGACATGCAGGTGGTTGGTGTGACAGAACAAGATCTAGAGGACAAGAAGAAATGGAAACAGATGATCCACTGTGGTGACCCCTAACGGGAGCAGCCGAAAGAAGAAGAAGAAGAACCAAGCATCAAGTTCTGTACATAGAATCAAGGAAAAATCTAACTAAACTTTAATCAGATATGTTAAATAAATAAAATATTTGCAAGTGGGCACATCCAGGACCCATACCAAAGGCTGTAGTGGTAGCAGGTCACAAACTGGGGGTGGGGTCAAATCACACAAACAATTTTACATCCATCAGTCTGACCATTACTTTATGTAAAATCACAGAACAAGACATAATGGAGTTTATCCAGAATGTCACAGAAGGTATACTTCTATATCGCACAGAATATGTATACTAGGAGAGATCTTACCTTCTAAATTCTGAGGCATTTTTGATAAGGTAACAACAGCACCTGATGAAGGTCTAATGTTATGTGTATCTTATATTTCATGTTTTTAGCACCTATCATTAGACCTACTGGCAATTGCAGGAGCATATTACTTAGCACTTCAGTTTACTACAGACCATCCATTTTGTCTTCTACTGGCCAGGATAGCTATCTTAACACCTTAGCCTGTAAAACCGTGAGTTCCAACATCTCTGTAATTGGGGATTTCAACTTTCCATTAATAAACTGGCTTACCTACATTGCCAGTGGTTGACATGCCCAATATTTCCTTGACAATATCATCTTTCTTCATTAAATGTGACAATAAATAAGTGGCCTTTTCTTTTAAAAATTGTGATTCTTGCCATGCAAATATCTATGTGTTTAGATGCTTCTTAAAAAAAAAAAATACTTCCTCACCTGCTTGAGGACTTAAGTTAATTATCCTTCAGTGGATCACAGTGTTAAATCCGATGATTGTGTCTCTGACTTTCACTCCACTGTATGTAGTTGCATTGATAATGCAGTCCCTATCCACACCAGATATAATGGAAAATTTGTAAGTAAGCTTCCTATGGTGGAATACCCATATAAATAAACTACCTAACAAGAAAAATAAATCATTTAATACTTATAAAGAGTTTTCATTCTACCCACACAAAGAGCACACTTAAACTAGCAAAGAGCCTAACGGTATCATTAAGAAGCTCAAATCTGAACATGTACTTAAAATATCCATTGAAACCAAAAACAACTATACATTTTTCTATAACTATGTTAGGAAGTTAAGGACTCCCACACAGTACTGTCCAGAGTTAGTCTACAATAGTACTGCCCACTTTCAGTTGAAACAGGTAATGTCCTAACTGACAAATTTAGTGCAGTTTTTGCTATATTCAGAGTTACAACTATTCTACAGATTCTCAGTCCTGGGTATCCCCTGTAATTACTATGGAAAAAGTTCTATCAATTCTCATAAGAACTAAGAACACTAATTCCATGGGTCCTGAAAATATTCCAGGTTGCCTGATTATCAGTACTAAATATGACCAATCTGAACCCCTTCTTAACCTCTTTATTCTAAGCTTCTCCACTGGTTGCATTCCAGAAGCCTGGAAAAGCATGCTAATGCCCAGTCATGGACCCTGGTAACTAACTACAGACCCATCATTCTCAGTGGCTTTATATGTAATGCAATGGAATGTATTACGTAAGTCCTCATTAATCTGAACATAGAAAATCTCATAACATAACTCTGGACCTACATAAATCTAGCTTTGCCAAAGGCAGATACTACCTTCTTAACCTTGTTAATTTCTTTGAAAAGTCTGTGAAGCAATGGATAGCAGTCATGCAGCACATACAGCATGCCAGGACCTGGCAATGGCCTTTGACACTATTCCTCGTGTAGGTACTACTGACAGACTTGTAGTTCTGAATATAAATCACTATGCTGTATGGTGGATAGCTAGCTGGTTGACAGAAGCCTTGGGGTTAGAGTTGCAAATGTCACTTCTGAAAGCAAAAAAGTTACCAGTGGTGCACCACAGGGGATAGTGTTGGGTCCTTTCTTATTTGGCATTTATTTCTCTGACCTCCAAGTCAACACCTCAGGTCTGTGGTTAACTAGTTCTGTAAACAAATGTAAAATAATTAAATAAAAATAAAAATTATGGCATGTATTTGTTAAAACTTATCACTCAACTTGAGAGACCACAGAGATTCACAATTAAAAAGGTGAATGACCTCAAGACCCTGCATTATCCATTTAGACTGGCAATCATCACTTTGAACTTGCTCTATTACAGACTCCTCCATGGTGAGCTGTATCTAGCCTTTTGAAATAAGACAGGAAAGACCTTCCCTGACCTCCTGTATTTTCAATACAACTAGAATTTGGATCCTCAAGTACCAGTATATAGGACCTAAACCTTCATTAGCAGATAAATAGGACATGTTGGTGTGATAGATTCATATTCCAATGTATCCCTCACTTATGGAACAAAACTTCCACTACATGTTAGTCAGAACAGCACCTTCAAGGCAAAACCTTGATAACTTGATGGGCAGCCTCTGGCTTATCGTGTATTGTCATCCTTTTTGAGGCTGGAAGGAACTGTTGAATATGATTTGTTGGCTTGCAATAGTCTGCAAACTGAATGCTTAGTGATTGCCTATGAAGCTATGACCTTGTTCAACACTATTTTGCATAAGGGAATAATTTGCATGTCAGAATATTAAATGTAGATTTATTCATAATTCAATGGGAAAACAATTAAGGAACAAAATACAAACCAATATAAGGATTATCTTTGTATCACAGCAGTACGTTATCAGTAGTGTCCAGCAGGGCTCTGTACTGTGGCTGCTTTTTTTCTGGACTATTCTTTTTGAATATAAAAGTGGGAAATTTATTATGAATAACCATACAGCTGATGACAGGAAACTGAGTAACACAGTTATTTTAGTACAAGGTTGGAAGTTCCCAAAGATGGTCTACAAAAATACTCATCTTGTGCAGTAAGAGTGATCTCATCTGTGGCAGTAAATGTAGCATCAAGAGACTTGAAAAAAAGGACATAAATTATCGTTACAAAATAAATGGTCACATGACTAAAAGAGAATATCATGAATAATCTAGTAACAACGGTAGGCTAATTTTGACTACTGCGTGTCTACCAATGTTAGAAAAGTATATTCTGTATCCCACCTAATTCTAAAGGGCATCCCATGTCACTCCAAAGAGATCATTGTACCAATTTATAGGTCACTGATTTGACTTATTATCAAATGCAACAATGGGATTTATAGCCTTTGAACAAGGCACCGGAACGCAGTCAGAAAGATACAACGACTCATTATCAGGGGTTAGAAAACTTGAACTATTCAGAAAGATATTGAAACATACCTGCATAACTTTCTGCAGGCTGCTAATACCTGTCACTGTGGGTGGTAGAGGAGGTGGTCATATAGCCCAGTCTTTCAGGAAACTATAAAGCAATGTCTGATAGGGTTCTTTTTGAAAGCATATATCTGAATATACACTGGGAGAGTAGAGATTCTAATACTAAAAATAAAGATTAATAATAGAAAAAAAATGTCAGATTATACTATGTTCAAGATGGAAGAATAAGTTTCTTTTTGCTATCAGCAGTCATTATTTTTTAAAATAATATTCATTTACATATATACATTTTATATATATATATATATATATATATATATATATATATATATATATATATATATATATATATATATATATATAGGAGGCATCACTTAGGTCAACACAATTTGGTCGACAAAACAGTTGTTCGACAGTTGAGTGAGACTGCTATAATACCATTATTGGGGAATAAGGGAATATGCCCTTTCCCCAATATTGTGCAGTAAATAGGTAGCAGAGGGTGCGGGGGGGGGGTGTAGGCCTGCAACCCCAAACACCCGCAATAATTATATATACCTACTTTGAGAATGGAAAACATAGAGGATAGGGCAAGCTCCCTGATCCCTACTGTTCTGTAATCCAACAGTGAAAAAGCCGGTAATTCTCGGTCTGCAAAATTTTGATCAGCTGTACTGGCTTTTTCACTTGTTAATGAACTGACTCATCAATGAAAGGTTGTGCTGCCATATATTCTTACATCCTTACTGCTTTAACTCCTCATCAGAAATTAGGATACGAACTCAGTAACATCCATCCTTATCTTAAATATCTACCTATGCTAACAAGCACAATGTCAACATTTTGAAGAATATTAGCTAAGACCCCACAAGGCTATATATCCCTCATGCTCATTATTCCTCACAACAGATGCATGCAATGTTCATTTTGTAGGTGCTGCTGAAATGCAGTGCCTGTCTTAGGGGGGTGGAAAAGGGGAAAGGGTTAACAAAGTTGCTTGTATTGTATGTTTGTGTGTTTCCAGTTGCAAGGTTTTGTGGTTTGCAGGGTGTGAAGGCAAACAATTGGATTGCTCTTTCTGTACCTTGACAACCATCCCAAAATTGCTGAAGGAATTTTAGTAAAGACTACAATAGTCCCGGTATTTTCTGTGGTCTGTGGTCCCAGCAAGGAATTCATTGAACTTAGGTAAATCTCTTGCCAACTGAAAAGGTGAAGTGACTCATTTAAGAAACAAAATGCAGAGCCAATCCCTTCCTCTGAAACTAGCAATCACCAAAGATCATCTCATGCACTCTGTCTGCAGCTCTGTGGTCCTCCTGCATCATAAATTCTAATAATAACAATAAAGGATGTGTTATCTATGAATCCTACAATTAATGCAGCTAAACAGCTTCATAGCAAGCCATCAGCTGATCATTACCCACAACATCTTTGAGGTATGTAAACAGACCAACACATCTATGCATAACGTGTAGGATTATAGCAGTCTATAATTAGTGGCAGCAATACACAGCATTTAGAATCCCAGATTAGGTAAATTGGCTTCCACTGCTTCCCTGTTCTTTTCATAGGCACAGTGTTTGAAGTATAGAACTTTTATGGTAATCTGCATTGTATTTTACACTTTTTCCTCTCTGGCGACTACTGCATGTGATTTCTAATAATAGAATTATTAGAAATCAGGTGGTGCTATGTTTTACCGCTCTGTTAAAGACTGGGCTATATGACCACCTCCTCTACCACCCACAGTGACGGGTATTAGCAGCCTGCAGAAAGTTATGCAGGTATGTTTCAAAAAGTTTTACAGGTATTTGATAATAACTTCTGGTGAATGCAGCAAGTGCCCTGATTACTAAGATTACTAAAATAAAAGAGTTCAAGGTTAATGCTGAGAGTGAGGGTATTAACAGGAAAACTTTATGGCAAGAAAGAAGTCCAAATCAAAACCCTTACTAAGGAATAAGTCATGCAGAAACACCAGCTAACATGCACAGAATGGAGTATTTCCTGCAGCTGTTATGCATGGCCTATGAGTCCCTTAGCTTTACATCAGACATAAAAAACATATCTTATTATCCTGCTGCACTTAAACAAGTGGGCTTGTGAATCATATGTGCTTCTAAACATATACATGGAAAAAAAACTCCTGATGAATTCTGGTTCAGTGCAGTTGATGCATCAGAATGCTTATGTTATTCTTCAGTTATGTGCCTTTGCAACAGCATGAAAATCATATTCCATCACAAACAGATGTTTAGACGGACATACACAAATATTCATGCACGTGCATATGCATTGTAAAGTGGTGGTCTGGAAAATGGATTGCCGTCTGTAGTGTGAGAACATTCTTATGAACAATCAGATAGACAATGCTTTGTAGTACTTAGTTAACTAGGCACTGATAGCCAATTAATGCTGTGTAAAAGGAAGCAGCCCAGAAGGTTGGAATCAGGATTACAGTTCATCTGAGAAGCAGCTAAGATGGTGATCCCAGAGGTGTGCAGATAATAATAATCCTATTTGTTAACCAGGTAGACCCACTACACACACAGTGTCTTTTCAGGGGTGACCCGAGAGCAATGGCTGGTTAAGTGACTTGCTCAAGGTCACATAGTAGTAAAACAAGAGCTGAGGGTATCAAACCCTCTACCACAGGAGCTACAGCTCATACCCTTAACATCTGCACCAACTATCATATGGGAAGGCTTGGAGTTATATCTCATGATATAACTTCGGTACAGAACTGGAATCCAGGTCTGGATGAGGCCTGCAGTTATGGACATTCAAATACAGCCTTCCATTTGGAAGGTTGTGACAGACTGACATCGTACTAAGAAAAAAATTGTTGTATATAATTCTGAGACGCCAAGGCATACTGCTTTTTTCAGCTGTAGGAATAAAGGTGTGTTTTTGATATATTAGTGCTTCCAGTGTCTTCTTGGACCATCGGCATGTACACAGAATGCTATAAGATTATCATTCGGTATACTGCTGCATAACTAATACAACTGAAAATGCAAGTTAACGTACCAACATCACATCATACCTTTATACTCCTTGTTAAACATATATAGACATAACCAAACAGAAAGTTTATCTATTCACACAAAATAGACCCAATAATTGTAAATGAGATATTGAAGTATAAACAAATTCACAAATGTTGATATAAAATTAGTGTGCACTCTTAAATGCATGTAGGTAAAAAGGAAGAACAGAGATGAATGGCAGAACACAGGGTAAAGGGACAAGTTCATGGAACAGATATGGGACATGGTAAAGAAAAGAAGTAAAATATTCAGCTGAATATTAAAATCAAAAAATATGTTATTTAACAGTTTTGGTATCCTTTAGTGAGACATACATAGTGCCGGAGTTAAACTAGGTAATTATTTTTCAGAAAAGTAAGGCTTTGGTTTGCAAGTGAATGTTAAGTATGGTACAACTGTATTCTTCTTTAATAACAGATGTATACATTGTGTTTTGTCAGTCACTCTGTATACAGTGTCAAGTGTGTAGTGTAATTATACCCCCTAGGCCAAGTGATATCCATTATTTATATGAAATGCATGTATGCATTGCATTTAACATTCAGTCTTATATCATGTCACATATATATTGTCTTTACCCCTGGGCTGAGATTGATACAGGTCCAGTGGAAACAACAGCTTTGACCAGTTATACCAGTATGCATGAGGCCTAAATGAGCAGATGCAATATGTAGATCTACATATTGAAATCTATGCAAGAGATAGAAACCATCCTTCTAAGATGGTAACTATGCAGAAAAGTACAGAGTTAGTTCATTATGCTGCATTCTTTAGTGTTATGCATTAAGCCAGTAACAGCTCATCTAGCCCACATTGAATGAGGAAAGTTTGTTTTTAACAAGCCTTTTTTGACATTTTACTCACCTCCTGTACCTCAGTACCCATTTTCTCCCTTTTTTTGGGTAAGTCCCTCCTGTTTTGGGGGAATTAACTTTATTATACAGAGGGCTAAAACGAGACAGCTAAAGATTTTAGTAGGCCATTTATGGCCAATTCTAGGTGACCAAATTACTAAAGATGTCCTTTTCTGGACTGAATAGTAACACTGCTCCATGATTCTAGAAGCACACATGTTGCATTAAATGGTACTATATGTGAAATGCGGAACGCCCACTCATGTACTTGCTGAAGTGAATAGCCAGTGTAATATGCAGGTAATGCTTAGAATCACTCATGCACCTGCTACAGGAGATGGCCTGTGCTCCACTAGAAGCACTGGGGTCCACTCATGTATCTGCTGAAGCTGATGGTCTGTGCTCCACCTTAGCACTGCTGGGGACCTCCTAGTGTACCAGTGAATCTCATAGCCTATTAATGGTTTCAACATTCTCCTTCATCTGCTCACACGGAAGGAGACAGAAGAAGACTGGGAGTGAAAGAGGGAAAGAAAGATGGGCAAAATTGTTTTTCAGCCCTGCAGACCACCTCTGAAGATGACTCTCAGATTCTTAGGCCACTAATCAAAATCAGGTTGCCTTTAACATATGCAATTGCTTTGGCCATATTCCGGAAAGGTGGTCTAATATGAATTACTCTTTTTACCTGAAGCTCAGATTCTTGTACAATTCCTGTACAATTTTTTAAACCTAAAATGCTGGCTAAGCTCCTAATAGGTCTTACTGTTAGAAGTCACAAAAGTATGTGCAAAGATTAATTGACAGTCATTGAGAACACTTAAGTACTTAAACATCAGAGACACATTAATATTTTCTTTAGTGAAATGCATTATCAGAGCCCTTGTTAAAGTCTAGGAAGAACAATGACCTCTGTTTATGGCAGTCAGAAAATGGTTTGATGGATGAAGCATTACACTCTCTATCCCAGTTTAGGCCCCTCCCCATTATCCAGAAAGCCGAGGAATATAGCTTAACTTGTCATACTCACCTTGTACAATTCCTTGTCCAGACAAAGTCACATAACTAATTTCCACCCATATCGTCAGACGTTTTTACAAACACTCTCTCATTTATAAACAGGTCTACAAATTGTGAGACAATATTGTACCTACCCATAGGATTTACCATCTTTTGCTAAATATTTCATGTTCTCTGTATGGGCCTTTTAAGACACTTTGTGGTGACTCGCATTCCTAATTTATCTAACAAGTCATTACTGAGATCACCCGGTAATATTGCTTCCATTTCAAATCTATAATTTACAAGAGAATAGAGGTACCTCTTAAAATGACTGACTGACTGACTACAGATATAACCCCATTTTAACTATTTGTACCCCAACATATGGAATAAGGAGGCCGCTTTATTCTCCAAATGCTTAGCATACATTTGACTAATTTCTTATAGCAGGGATAATACCTCCTTACTTCAAGCATGCTTTGATAATTCCTTTGTCTAAGGTACCTCATCCTAACGATCCTACAGATTATAGACCCATTGCTAAAATATTAGAAAATGAATATATGAACAAATGCTTGATTATATCCAAAAAAAGTTCTTTTAACTGATAAACAGCATGATTCTCACACTAAATAAAGTAGTCAGACAGCAATTCATTCGGTAACCTCTCAGATATGCAAAGACATTAAGAATGGACAAGTAATAGTAGCCATATTTCTACATTCAAAAAGAGCATTTGAAACTGTTAAACATCACCTTTACCAAATAAACTGACTATGTATTTTCTCTTATAGTAACTGCAGAGTTTAGAAATTACTCTTCTAACAGGTCTTTCTGTTTTATGTAACATAACTCCTACTATGTAATAGGATTAATCCCCGATGGAGTGCCATATGGCACTGTGTTAGGCCCACTGTTATTTTCACTTTGCCTGGGACTTGCCTGATGTATACATTACCATGTACACAACTGATGTTGTAGTCACTGCTGCTTACAAATCAAGTCTTCATTTAACTTCTATGTTCAAAATGATTTCTCTTCAGTTTGGAAAAAAAGACTAAAAAGACTAGCTACAATTCCTGCACCCTAGATAGCTGACCCCTCTGTGATCTAACTCCTTTACCTAGGGAAGAAAAATCTCCTGGGGTACTTTTGAATGACACACTTTCCTTTCATAATCATATCTGGATCAATTCAGCTAAAGTAACTCAATAGCTCAGGGCAGCGTATGATAATTTGCATTTACTAACTGCTGAAGCTCTCTGCACTATTACTGTAAGTGTCTTAATTCCAAGACGTGGTTATGCTTTACCCTTCATTGTTGTTCAGAATATAATGCTGCTTTACTGTACACCACTGAAAACAAGATTCAAAGATTTATACACTTTATAGTAGTACTGAACACCATTGCACCTCTGTACAGAGGGGGGAAATGGCTTCTCAGTATCACCAGTATTACCAGCAAGCCGAATACAATTGCTAAAGAGCACTTGTGTCCTGGTGGGAGACTAGAAATTTAAAAATGGCTCCTTGCTCAGCAGGATTCTAATATAGACTTAGTGTTGGGGGAGGGAGATAGCACAAGGGGTGTAAACCAGGTGGAATGCAAAGAAACCAACGAAACCAGAGAGGCAATCAGTGGAAATCTATCAGTGAAGGCCTCAGAGGGGGTAAGTAATAATTTAAACTACCTGTAAAGTGAAGGAGAGCAGAGGCAGCAAAGTTTATTAAGGTTATTAGTGTGTCGACTTGCTTATTAGTAGTCAGTTTGTGCACAGATTAGAGTAGGGAGATACATTAGCAATGCAGGGGAATGTATAGAGATGCAAATAAACATGTGGGACTACAAGTGATACAAACTAAGGCAGAAAGTACTGAGAGGGCTGCTTAATGGTTAATTTAGTCACAGGGATCTGAATTAAATGTATACTGTCTGTTGGACAGTTAGGATTATTGCACTAGCTGGGGGGGGGGTCACAAGGTTACAACAGTCAGTTTTATTAGCATGCTGAGAACTATTGAGGGGTTGAGCTAGATATAGAACCAATAACCCATTTCTTTTCTCATCCAATAACCTGTTTCTTATAGAATCTGGATAAAAAGGCTCTCTGGGTCCTCTGAAGCACAGAACTGAACAAAAAGTTAGTAGTCCTAGTGTTAGTCCTTTAGTTTCAGAAGATTACCATCACATGGTTTGTGTAACCCTTCATTCTTCAGGAAGGTGTAATCAGGTACATGAACTTTGTGCATGAAAGTGGAAGGCTTCAACCAAGGATGTGATACTCTACAGATATCAGGAGGCTGAAGTGCTAAAAAAGATTCAAGCTTGGGTAATCTGACAGCAATGCTTTTAGCAGTGGTATGCAGTAGTTTAAGCCTTTTGGTCTCAGTCTACATGCTATCTGAGGGGGAGCTGAGTTTATAGCCTGAGATGCTGTTCATATGTGGATGAAGACTGGGATGGATGATCCATGGCAAACCAAGTCTTTCACTGTGGTTTTATTTTTTGTCTTTTTGCTGCTGTTTGCTGACCGTCAACACTTCTTCCTCTATCATGTATTTAAACATTTATTCTCTTTGGCCACCGGGGTGAGGATCAGGTTGACCAGAAACCGAGACAGCAAGAGAGACAGAGAGTGAGAGAGAGTGCTAGGGTTATATTGCAGATTGGTAGATTAAGCCCTAAACTCTCTGCTCCAGTTCTAGCCTCACTCTTGGGCAGTAGACCCGACAGTTGAATGTGCCCATGTTTGTGGTGATGTGCTGATATAGGGGCCTATCTCTGGGCCCATCCTCAAGGATTATGCAGTGGTGCACTATGAGGCCATGCTGTGCCTCGCCAGTAGCATGTTGCCCTGCCCCATTCCTGACCTGGTGTGCACTCTGTTATACAGTGGCAACACAGCAGCTACATTCCTCTCCACCACATCAAGTCCACCCCTCCCGGGAGAGGTGAGTGGGCACAGATTGTTCATGCCTCTCCCTGTTCTTATTAGCTCCCCAGACCTGGGGACACACATCTAATCCTAGTCACCTGGGGGTAGGCAGAGCTCCTTCCCTCTACACCACGGAGATGACCAAGTCTCTCCTTTAGGGACGAAAGGTCCTAAACAATATAGCTTGGCTTTTGTGATAGTGCCTTTAGCTCTTGGGCTGGAGTTTTGAGAAGGATTTGACACACTGAGGTGTAATAGTACAGTGATGAAGCAAGGTTCAGTTATGCCAGAACAGGGAGGGGCACCTGCACTGGTGAGGAATGCCTACAAGATATAGGAATAGTAGCATGAACTCTGATTGAGGCAAGGTAAAGGAAGAAAGAATTAGGATGAAGACAGAAGGGGAAGTAGTAAGAAAGATGAGGATCTGAACAGCATCATAGGCCACATAGTGCTTTAATTAGTATGGTTTGTAGAAGGAATCTAAGCAGAGCTGAGTCACAGAAAGTGACATGAGGATAGAGGAGGAGGAGGAGAAATTGTATCCCAGAGAGGGAATTCAGAACCAGGAGACTACTGGCGAGCAAGGGGGCAAGTATGAACAGAAGGAGATAAAAGCCATAGCTAAGGCAGGGCAAAGGGGATAGCTCCCCTAGCACAAGTTAGGGGACATGATTAGCACTGGAGTCATTTTTTGTAAGTAGGTAGTGAAATTGCTTTTTCTGGGCGACTGTCTGGATGGGTGTGAGTGCAGTGTCAGAATTCAGTTAAGCAGTTGCAATTGAGATTCCAGCTGTTTAAACAATTTGCATGCAGTATTTGTGTATGTGTGTGTTTTATATAGATGTGTTAGTGTTTTTTTTTTTTTCAGTCAACTCTGGTGGGGTTGGAGGCACCAGTTGAAAGAATGTCCATGGTAGCATTTGACTTATATACAGCTCTATCAATAAAAATAGAACCTTAAGTAAGTTTAAGATTGGCTAGATTTCTATACTGAAAAAAGTATGAGGACTCTGGTAAGCAATGGCTGTTTTATTTTCATATTATTAGAGAGTGCATAGGGGTTTATTATAGATCATATGAAGAAGAAAGGAAAATGGAAAATAACAATTTGAGTAAGATTGATAGGCTACTGTTCTAAACAGATTGTAGATAACAATGAAATATAAGGGAGAATGGACAAAAAGTACTCTAAATATACCACAAATGTTAAATGAACAGTGGGTGATACATTTATATGCATTTAAGCATATAAATAAGTAAAGGTGTTGGATGCGGAAATGAGTGCATGTCTGTATTTGTGGAAATATAAATTACAAAACCCAGTGGGTATATCAAAGTAGGCATTGAGAAGGGATGGTCTCAGCCCCTCCCCCAACACACACAAATACACAATGTATGATCCGTTTTTGTACATATAGAGGAAAAATGGTCATGCTTGCAATGGAAACAGCTGCTACAAGATCAAAATGTTTTAAAAATGAAAACTGTGTCAGCATTCTATCAAAAATATCTCATTATGGCCACTATGGAAGTTATTTAACCTGTGACATTTCAAGCACAGACTTATTTACATGACGGCTGTCAAAATTATTGGTTTGTCTGTCTCATCTCACCAGGATGTAAGGATCACTGTGTGTATCACTGGTGGTTACAGCACTGTCATGGAAGCAGTAAGAGAACAGATAATATTTTACCCACAAGACTTAACATCTTAGAACATTGTACATGAAAAAAATCTACTGATATCTGAGCAGTGCTTCCCGTAGGTGAGGGTCAGATCTAGCGTCTGTCCAAATGCTTAGTTCTGTTGCCATGTATAAAGCTTTAATTAGGTAACATTGCAGAAATGTCCAGCTTCTCTCACACACACACACACACACACACACACACACACACACACACACACACACACACACACACACACACACACACGCACAAATACTCCCATGCATGAATGAATAATACAAATTCTGCTTGGGAATTACTTTGCAATTTGGCCATACCTATCATAACAGCTATAGAGCACCAGTTCCAAAATACCAGCATCCTATAAGGGAGCATGTTTACTCCACAGCTGTAGAACACTTTGACAGGAGAAACAAGCTGGCATTTCTATAGGCAACAGATCTCCCTCCTGCTAATAGCATGCCGAGTATACAGAGGAAAGACACTATAGATAACTAGCCAGACTATATATTTTTCAGGCAATGCCCTTGGAAGGCTACTAGCTGGAGGAGGATGGGAGATGGGCACATGGGAATATACCTAACATTACCATTCACTTTCAACACTGTGTGTAATTACATTATGACTAAATGACTCACTCTGTATATACAGGCATTGCTGGATCAAGTAATAGGCAACCTAGGCAGCTGCCTAGGGCCTGGTGCTAGAAGGGGCACCAGCTATGACATAAATTTATTTTTTTTAAAAAGTTTCAGTATGTTAAGTTTTTGTAATCTTTATAATATATCTTTACCATCTCAAAAGTGTTTACTCCTCTCTGTACTCTTCTTTTCTAGACCTAACACCACTCTAAGTATTCAGCTGCTGTACCACCTTTATCTTGCATCCAAACGGTGGATACATTGTTACAAGAAAAGCGCAGTCTGGGTCTGAACTGTCTGCAAACACTAACAGCTAAAGGTAACTTTGAGTATGTCAACCTGTTTGAGCTAATATTCATTATCCCCTGGAGAGCACTCCCCACACACACACCCATCTTCCAGTTTCTATTTTATTCCCTTCTGTTAGCAAATAGTATACATAACTGATCAAATACTGTGTGTTTGCTAATTTAAATTGAGACCAGAGTAGCCTACTGATACATGTTATCCTGTTTTTCCACCTGAGAAATGGTTAAGAAATGACTTACAGCTTCAGAGCAGTTCTTGGTCAATTCTGATTGTTTCTTAAACACAAACTTGTCTTTGCTTGGATCTTGGCTCATTAGCAGCAGTACAAAAGAACTGCCTGCTCACACCCTTGTTCTCTTCCTCCCCCTTCCCTGTTTATCACCTCAAGCCAATCCCAAAGTTAATAAATATTACCTGTGGCAGGCACCATTTTTAAAACTATAACCACCCTTTGAGCACTTTATGTTCAGCCCTGCCATAAAACTTATTAAAACTGCTTGAACAGGGCACAGCTAACTGATAGTTCATGGAAATACAGGGTACCTACCTGAGTCTCCACATTCACTATCATATGTTTTTATATCAGTTTACTCTGTTACCTGATTGTTTCCATCCCCTCGTCAGAGCAACTATCAGGGTCTCTGCCCACTTCGCTTCCCACCCTGCCCCCATTTCCCACCTGCCCCAGTGGTCCTACCTTTATTACAGATGCAAACCCCTCCTATCTTTCCAACAGCTAACCACAGTACTAAACCCAACACTACCTCCACCATCTTTCCACTACTATCCCTCCTCCTCAGCTAACATGTATAAGCATACCATATCTATGCTCGTGGCATGCACTCTCCTTGCATATCTTACATCCTACCAAAACTCCATCATTCCCCCACTCAGCCACTACCACTGTACTGCTTCTCACACCACCACTCATGTCTCACCCTCACTCAGCTCCCCTCCCACCAACTCGAGAACCATCCCTATGCACCCCCCACATATTCTATCAATTATATTACTGAAACAAAAAGCATCCCTACAACTTAACATGGTAACCCTCCCACCATACCTATTACCCACAGAGCACAATCATAAAGTTTCCCTAATTAAGAAACACATTCAAAAACTGAGAAAACTAATAACCTCATGCATATCAAAACTAGCCCTAAGTGGAGACATCTACCCCAACCCTGGCCCTGCCATCTCCAACCCCACTCCTCATAATCAGACTAGAAATCATAACTTCACCCAAATCACAGCCAAGAGAAAGCCAAGTGACCTCCTTCTACTAAGCCTAAATATTAGAAGTATATCCAACAAGGTCCATGAACTCCATGCCACCATAGACTTGTACTCCCCAGATATAGTCATCCTGACAGAAACCTGGCTAAAACTTCACATTACCAGTGAGCAAATCCTCCCTACCGGTTATGGCATACTAAGAGTAGACCGGCTAAACAAGAAAGGAGGCGGTATAGCTACAATATTTAAACAGCATCTAAACATCCAGATCTTAAAATCATCAGCTCCACAAATAGGCAATGAAGAAATAATATATACCAACATCAAAATAAACCAAAATAAAACCATCAACATAATTGGATGCTACTTCCCACCTGACCAAAACATCCCTCCACTAGAAAACCTCCTCAGCTGGACTACCCACCATCTCCCCCAAGAAACTATAATTTTAGGTGATTTCAATATAGACTGGAAATCCTGTTCTGGAAACCATCCAACCCATCATCTAAACCTTCATGGCTTCACCCAACTAGTCCAGTCACCAACCAGGATAAATAAAAACTCCAACAAGCACACTACCCTGGATTGGATACTAGTCAGTAAGAGCCCCCCGTCATATGTAGCAGGCTGCTTATTGGATAGCCTCAGTGATCACTCCCCAACACTCCTACTCAAAAAACACCTATACCAAGTTAAACCTGTCATCTAACATCAAATATGTAAAAGGCTAAACTTTAACCCACTCATATTCATCCCATCCCTCAAAGAATGTAACTGGCATCCTCTAATGTACCTCAGTCTTGATGATGCAGTTGAATCTTTTAATACTACGTTCCTGAGCATCCTTAATTACCATGCCCCCATAAGACTTTCCAGAACCAAAGAACAACCCTCCCCATGTCTACAGAAAGCCACTAAGTCAGAAATGAAAAACAGGGATAAAGCCTGGGAGCACTGGTGCAAAACCAAAACCCCCACAACTAGACAGAAATTCCTAGAACTACATAATAGAGTCAAAAAGCTAATAAAACAGGACAAATTCCAATACTACCAGTCTGCCCTAGACTCCTCCCAACACAATCCCAAACAATTCTGGTCCTCCATAAACTCCATCCTCCACCCAGGTAAAATCAGTACCCCTCCTCCTAACATCCCTCACTCCTCCAAAAATATTGATACCTCATTCAACATACACTTCACACAAACCATACTATCACTAGCTAGACAACACAACCCCCCTCCACTCCAATCCACACCTTCAACTAGTAATCTCCCCACTGTCTTCTCTTTTTCTCCTGTTCCTACCTCCAACATAAAAAAACTCTTAACTAAACTTAAGCCCACCAAATTAGCAGCAGACAACCTCCCAAGTGAATACCTACTAATTGCAGCTGATGCTCTAGCCTATCCAGTATCCATCTTGTTTAACCGCTCTCTGTCAGAAAGTTACGTTCCCACACTATGGAAAGTATCACATATAATTCCCCTCCACAAAGGCAGCCCCTCCACAGAATAAATCAATTACCTCCCCATAGCTATTCTCTCTCCACTTTCCAAAATACTAGAGAGATGCATTCACTCTCAGGTCTCAGACTTCCTCCTTACTAACAACCTCCTTTCCAATACTTAACATGGTTTCCGACCAAACCATAGCACCACCACTGCCTTACTCTCCTTTACTAACACTATCCTTCAGCATAAAAACAATGGCTATGTCTCTGCTGCTTTCCTAGACCTATCTAAAGCATTTGACATGGTCCCACACAAACAACTCATCTCTGTCGTCAATAACCTATTCTCTCAATCAGTCACCAACTGGTTTCAGAGTTACCTGTCTGACTGCCAGCAATCCGTTGTATGGCAGAATGACGTATCTCCCCAACTACCTGTCTCTGTAGGGGTTCCCCAAGGATCCATCCTTGGACCCCTACTCTTCTCTATTTTCACCAATAATCTAGCCTCTGCCACCAAACATGGCACACTCATACAATACGCAGATGACTCAACCATCATCTGCTCAGCCCAGTCCCTACCCAAACAGCAAAAAGTCACACAGGAAGCCTTTTCTATGTTGAAACTTGGTTATCTGATGTTCAATTAATACTCAAACCAAACACAACTAAACTACTCATCTTCCAACCCACCAAACATATTCAAAACAACTCTCACTTTAACATCACAGCAAAAGACAACACCACTATACACCCAACAGAACACACCAAATTGCTAGAAGTTGAAATAGACAATAAACTAAAATTTGACATTCACATATCTATGACCATACAAAAAGCCCACAAAAAACTAGGAGCATTATACAGAAATAAGCAACTTCTCACCAAAGCAGCAAAGATTTCAGTAGCAAATTCCCACCTTATCTCCACCCTACTTCATGCCTCTCCAATATATACCAACCTAAGGCAATGTGATCTAAGCAAGCTCGAGTTCTGCTACAAAAAAATTGCCAAATTTGCCACAGGGGCATCCTACCATAGTCACCACTGTCACTCCTTTGCTGAACTGGGCTGGCTTGAACTCCCTCACCTCCTTCAATGGTATCAACTCGCACTCACCCACAAACTAGTAAACCATCCACTAAAAGTTCCATCCCTCCAGAATCTACTCCAACCCTATCGCACCACCAGACCACTAAGATCCAGCAACAAAAATCACTTACAGGTCACTAAAACCAATAACTCTGCTGGAGAAGCACTATTCTCTTGTGCCATAGCCAAATTATGGAACTCCCCCCACCCACAATTACCTCTGTACCATCATACACCCACTTCAAAACTTTACTAAAAGCACACCTAAAATCATGCTGGCTATGCCCTTGCAACTCCCCCTCTAATATCACCCACCCCATCCACCCACTACCTTTCTTTCCACCCCACTAACTACCTTGATTATAGCAAGCTCGGATGCTGATAAGCCTAACTACTTATTATACAGCAGGAACTTCTTATTGTAACAATTGTTAATGTCTGTTATATACTTCACAGATGATAAAGATTCTAGTTGTCTACTGATGTACTATGTTCTTCATCTGTAACTATGTTTGTAATTTTTAATTGCTATGTAAATCCAATGTAACTACTGTCTGTATATTTTAACTGTGGAGCTTTTCTCCCCGGGCCTCCGCTGAAAATGGATCTACGTCCAGTCGGACACTCCTGGTCAACAAATGTAAATAAATAAATAAAATGAATAATAACCACCTGATGCTTTAAGACATTTGTGCATGAGAGATCAGGCTCAAATAGAACACATGCTTGAGATTTCAGTCCAAAATGAGCAGCAGCAGTGAAGGTACTTCAGAACAAACGTGATTTCAAATAGCTAGCAGTGAAGGTACTTCACTGCTAACTATGCGGTAGTAAAACATGATCATGCAGTTTTCTTTGCAGATACTTCTTACATGTTAATACTTGGAAGAAACTTGCAGCAATTTTTATAAATCCCTCCCCCCCAGAAATAACACTAGCACCCCCACAAACTGTATACCTCTTACAAACCCTCCTAACTCCTTCTCTCTAAAAGCAGTATCAACCAACTATGTAAAGTCATTACTCTCTAAAGTTAAACCTTGCTCCGCATCTGTTGACAAGCTACCCTCTTACTTCCTGCAAATTGCCTCTGAACCTCTTGCCTATCCTGTAGCCATCTTAATCAACCAATCCATTTCTGAATCCTATGTCCCCACAGTGTGGAAGAATTTCTTTACTCTACCCATTCACAAAGAGGGCAACTCCTCAGACATATCCAACTTCAGACTGATTGCCATACTCTCTCCACTCTCAAACATCCTAGAGAAATGCATTCACAAACAGGTAATGCATTACCTTCACCAGGAAAACCTTCTCACACCCACACAGCATGGTTTCCATCCCAAGCATAATACAACTACTGCACTCATATCATTCATCACCATAGTCTCCCTAGCTCGTGATAACAATAAACTTGTCTCATGCCTATTCCTTGACCTTTCTAAAGCCTTCGACACTGTCTCTCATCCACTCCTCCTAGATAAACTCACTAACTTACATTTCTCTACCCCCTACTATCTCCTGGTTCTCCAGCTATCTCTCAACCCGTCAGCAATCAGTTAAATGACTCTCTGTACTATCCTCCCCTCTCACTGTACAAATGGGAGTCCCCTAAGGGTCCATATTTGGACCACTACTCTTTAATATCTTCACCAACTTGCTCTACCCCTCTTGTCCCCAGTCATCTTTTGTGCAATATGCTGATGACTCAACAGTTATAACCATTGCTCACAACCCAACTGACCTCCACTCAACTACCCAGGCATCCTTCCACACCATTGAGACTTGGCTTAGTGATGACAAACGAATATTTAATCCAAGAAAAATAAGCTCCTACTCTTCCTCCCTAAAAACATCACCACACTCAAAAGTACATTTACCATCTTATCCTGCAACAACACTATCATCTCAGCTGAATCTAGTACTAAATTGCTAAGTGTTATAATAGATGATCAGCTTAAGTTTGATCTCCATATTACTAACTCGGTAAAAGGAACTCATCAGAAACTTGGACACCTTTTCCGTGGCAAGAAACACTTAAGGAACACTGCCCAAATAACTCTCTCCCAGGCTTTATTACTCCCAACACTCCTGTACAGCTGCCACATATTCACAAACCTAAATTCTACACTTATTTCCAAGCTTGAAACTACCTATAATACGATCGCCAGATTTGCAGCTAACCAAACCTACAAGTCACACCACTGCTTAGCAATACAGCAACTAGACTGGCTAGAATTCCCTCAGCTGCCCCAACTATACCAACAACAAATCATCCACTCTATCCTCTATCTACCCTCCTTCTGCCCCAGCCTCTCCACTTTCATATCCAAATATTCCCCTCCTAGGACACTACGCAGCTCAAATCAAGAATTATTAGACATCTACAAACCCAAAACCAAAATAATTTGCCTTCTCTATAACTATAACCCAGCTATATCCTGGAACCAACTCCCCTTGGAAATAAAATCCCTCCAGCATAGCAAAAGTTTCAAATTTGCCACAAGGAAATACCTAAAAACAAAATGGTCTTGCCACTGTAGCCAACCACCCTGAAAGCACCATCCTTTCTCCTATTTCACCACCTCACTCTTAATGTATCTCTAACACTATTCCCCTGCCTCTTCTACCTCTTCCCTTCCTCTGTCTCCAACCACTCTTAATTCTTACAGTCTCAGAACAACCTGCCTATCTAGTCTGCCTCCTATACTCTACCTCCCCTACATCTCCTACTAGCCATTCCTACTTTCCTTTCTTGTTTCCAAACTCTTATACAACTAGATCCTACCCACTTTAAATAAGCATCTGCCTAACTATTAACTCATTTTGCTCTAAGCAGCTAAAATAATATTGTAACTAGTCACTTTTTCTTCTGCTAATTGTTTAAAACCTTGTTTGTAACAACTCACATACTTGTCTGCCAATTGTTAATACTCTGTATAACTGAATTGCCTGAGCAGCTTTTTTTCTCTCCTGGTCTCTGCTTGTAAGATCCTATAGCTGATTGTTACTACTATGTTACTAAAATTTAATAAATTGCTTTCTAGTCCAGGGGAACTTTTCTCCCCAGGTCTCTGCTGAAAATGAGCCATAAGCTCAGCCAGACTAACCTGGTTAACAAATGTAAAATAAATAAAATAAATAAATAATTTTTGCTGTGCTTTATGCAGCATTTGACTGGAGTAGTGTGTGTGTAGGCACAAGATTTCAAAACCCAAAACAGAACAGAAGGTACTTCTGCTTTGAGGGATCACTACTACTTGTTGGCAGAAATATTTGATTGCCAAACGGAGTGTATATATGTGTGTATATGAATGGCACCATTACAGAAGGCAGTTTGGTTAATTAAGTAGCTTGTTCTGGCTCAGACCTTGTACCTTGGCTACAGGATGCAAATGCTTTAATCCTCTATACCAATTGCTAAACCCTTTGGGGAAATCATAGACTTTCTAACAGTCATTAGTGTTGGTTGAAATGTTATGAAATGGGTACTTTTGTCATTATTGTTCCTACATTTTGTTTCACTGCTTATCAGAAAAAAAATGTTCAAAACCACAAATTTAATATGCACTCTAACAAATGTTGCGTTAAGCAAGAAATGTTGCTGTATTAAAAAAGAAGGTGAATCAAAGAACACATGCAATTATGTGTGGTCCATATCTCTCAACCCCTTAAGCACAAGACATCTGGACAAAGCCTGAAATAATGGTGGGATAAAGGACCAAAACAGCAGCAGATTTTAAATATCGATCGCTGTTATAAACTTAGACAATTGATGTGTTAGCATTCACTTTCTGAAGGCTATGAAGTCTGAAACTCAAATTTATGTCATTATTTAGTGACTTCCTCAGTGATTTGCCAGAAAAAATTTTTTATGAGGAGCAGATCAAAAATAGGAGGGAAAAATCTAGACGTTCTGCAAAAATCTGGAGAGTTGAGAGGCAGTGGTCCTAAAATGCATGTAGGGGGCCCATGGTTTGAAAACAGTCTGGGGATCAAGGTGCACTTAATCAGCCAGTGGCCAGGCATATTTTCAATGAATGTGAGTTTCACTGCATTTTCAATGAATGTGACTTTCACTAAATTTTCAATGATTATGAGATTCACTGCATTTTAATGAATGCAAGTTTTACTGCATTTTCAACAGCTGTGAGTTTCAGGGGAAGAAGAGTTTACTGTTGCTGTCACTAATTCTGTTTTGAATGTGCAACTGTTTTATTTAACAAATGGCCATCAGTGATTCTGCTATATATTTTGAAAAGCAGCATTGGTGGTCCAACAGGTAGTACACTTGTCTTTGGTTTAGAAGGATAGGGGGTTCTATTCCTTGCTGCCATTGCAGTGCAACATAAGGGGGAGGTGCTGCACTTCTGAGTATGTCATCCTTTGGATGAAACATTAAGCTGAGATTACATCTGCTGGAGTTGGTGGTAGATCAAGTGGACGTAATAGATCCTACACTACTTATTGAAAAGAGTAGGGGAAATTCCCCAGTGTCCTGGTTAAACTTCCCCTAGTGGAATAAATATCAGCTTAGCCCCCCCCCCCCCAATGAAGACAGGCCACTAGCCTAATGGGATTATCCTGGTCAACAAAGGATAAATAAATTATACGTTTTAAATTAAATCCACATCAATATAATGATTTGGAAAGTAAAGAAGACAATAGTGTGTACACTGACAGTTTAGAACAGTGTTTATGGTAGTTGGGAGGAGAGAACCATGTAATAGAACATTAGAATGGCTGTGGGGTGGGGGGCTTATCAGTTACCCTGCTTAGGGCCACATTTGACCATAATTTGGCTTTGTATACAGGATGAGCCTCTGAAGTTACGTAACTGTGAATATTTTAATTACCGATTTGTGTTCTGCTTATCAGGCCAATCTTGCAGAGAGAGAGAGAGGCAGACAGAAAAATAGGGATGATAAGTCTCAAGGTATTTCTTCCAGACATACTGATAATGCAGTACACAATTGAGGGAAATGAATGTTGTGTAAATCATTCCTGTCTACATGTGAGCTAAATAAAAAAAAAAACATTTTCCTGTACAGCTGGAATAAAAATATGTAACACAAACATCTTTTAATATTCTAAGGGCAACCATTCACAGGCATGCCCCATTACTATCATCAGGAAAAAATGGAAAAAATATCTTTACATTTTTTTTTTACTGGGACAATAGTGTTTCACAGCTAGGAGATTTGCCCTGGTGAACTGCAATTTATGCATCTTATTGCTTCACAAAAGAACTGGGTGATCTAATAGCACTATGTCGCCTTCCTGATAAAACTACACTAATTACATTTGCTGCATTTATTGCTAATCAGGTTAAGACTTACCATGCAGAACTACTGTGTTATTTTTCAAGGTTGCATTATTAAATGACCTGTTAGTGGTGCTGCGGTAGCGTTGTCGCCTCACAGCAAGACGTTGTCCTGTTCGATTCTCAGCTAGAGCGTCTTCTGTGTGGAGGCATACGTGAATGGGCATGCCTTCGTTGAAGTTTGTGCATCAGGGCTGGTAACTCGGCACGTAAAAATCCTCTACCAAACATTAGCGGACCGGAGTTCCGCTGTGGCGACCCCTAACCGGGATAAGCCGAAAGACACAACAACAACATTAAATGACCTGTTAAGCTCCATCGATACACATCATTGCTATGAGGTATTGTACTTTTTTACTTTTGGTTTTGACACCGAGATGCATCAGCTAAGCATGAACATCTTTGTAAAATATTAGAGATTTACAGTGTCTGATAAGAAAGATTTTATCACATCACTTTTTACTAGTATAAGCAGAACTACTGTGGAATATGGATGCTCAGTTTGGTACTTTGCTGTGAAAATTGCAGGTTGATGGCAATGGTCCAAAGAAAACTCACCAAGAAAATAAGGAAGATAAAGATCTTCCTTTATTATAAACTGTATTGTTATATCTAGCCAATGGTCTGGGATTTACAAGGCTGACACCTGAGGCGCCCCTAATATTTCCAACATAGATCACTGGAAGATCTTTGTAGAGAGTAAGGTTAACGCTGCACATGCCTTTTTCTCAAATGGAATTAGCCCACCATGCAATCCCTCAGTTATGCATATAGGTGACCCAGTTCAGCTAGATCTCTTACAGTATTCCTGTCCACTCAGAAACAGTCTACAGTCCATTGGTCTGTGAATCAATGGTATGTCAGGTGCTGACTGCAACTCCTTTGGTGGCACAGATGGCAGTGACATGCAACACTGTGGGGACTGACTCCAAAGGTAGCTCCCAGTAAATACCGTGCTACTGCTACTCTCATTCTTAGCATGAGTCCTGTTTTACACCACAAATCACAGCTTGAAAATAAATGTGCACCTCTGTGCAGCACCATTTTATTCATTTCTGAACCATGTCACCATTTTGGGTTCCATCACCTGGGCAATCTGTGCTGCTCATTTGTGTCAGGTTCCTCATTCCCACACCATTATGATTTTATTAGCATGCTCTGGATAGCATGCTATTCTGGCAGTTCTATAGCCATTCTATCTGCATCTCTGAATCACCCATATCCTGATCATGGATTTTACCATCTCTAACTTGCTCAGCATATCATACTATCTCTAAATACAACCTTATGTTTGGGAGGAACACTGAAGAAATTTGGGGGGATTTAAGTATCACAGGCAAACATCTCTGCTGTCCAGGTCTTTCCAGAATGTCTGGATTTTAGTCTCATATTTTTGTATGTTAATCATAAAATTTGTCATCTTCTGGCAAATTATTGGGGTTTGAATTCATTAAATTATACTAAATAATGACAGATATTTGAGTTTCAGGCTTCATATCCTTCATAAAATACATAATAATTTAAAACCTGTTATTCTAGAAACTTTCTCAGTTTCTAAGAGCAATTTTTAAAATCTGTCCCTGTTTGGACCTTTGTCCCCCCCCCATTATTTCTGATGTTGTTCAGATTTCTTGTGCTGAGAGGTTGAGCGATATGATCACTGTTACAGCTTAAATCAAGCGAGAACTGAGACATTTTTAAGCTTAAACTCATAAAGGAAACCTCTGTATCAGGACAAGCAACAAGCACTTTATAGAAGCACTGTCACAGCTGAAGAGTAGCAGATGCATCAGATCATTAATGCAGAATGTTAGAAGTTCAATGTCTGCAGCAAAACAAGTGAAGATGAGAGACGGCCTTTCTAAGAGGGATTGTTTTGAGGCATAATGATATTTTGTGCTGTTGTGGGACTGCTGGATAGATGTGAGAGACAGCTAAGTGAAAATAGGAAGTTTTCTGAGTACTGCCTCCTGTGGGTTAGGGTTAGAACTGCAGTACATCCATTTGTTTAGTTCTGTTGTAATGTATAAAGCTTGATCGGGTGAGTGCAGGAATATCCATGCATGAACTACTTCACAGAAAAAAGATACTCCGTTGCTGGAATGAGTACAAATATTAATGGGAATTATCTTGCAATTTAGCCACAGCTATACTGACAGCAGAATGTAAGTGCTGTGAAGCTCAGTTTCAAAACCTCTGCATCCTATAAGAGTGCATGCTCACTCTACAGCTGTGGAACACCTTGACATGAGAGACAGGATGGTATTTCTGCAGGCATCAAACCTCCCTGTTGCTAGCACCATACAGAGTATACAGAGGAATGACACTTGGCCTTGTAAGGTTGACAGTTGGAAAAGGATGAGAGGGGTAGGAGGTAGGCGAGTGGAAAGCCATCTAACAGTAAACGTTACCAATCACTTTGCGCACGTTGTCTAAATACATTATGAGTAAATGACTCACCCTGTTTATACAGGATGAGGCTGTGAAGGCATGTAAACATGAACTGTTTGTATCTGCCGGTCTGTTTCTACTCAGTATAACAATGTCTCAAGGTATAGCTTCCTGAAATACTGCCTGGAGGGAATGCAGAGGGAATGTCCACTGCCTAAATCATTCCCATCTACAGCTGCACTAAATAAATAAACCATAAAAGCATTCTCTTGCACATTTTGGAATAAACAATGCATCATAAATACCTTTCAGCACTCAAAATGAGTGAATGATTATTTTCTAATGCTGTGTAGTATAAACACAAAATAAAAACACTTCCTTGTGCACAGTTACAGAAATAAATATTTCTGAGCAGAAACTCAAAATACAGCATACCATTCCCACATTAATTATACTAATATCAAAGTTTCAATACATGCTGGTAAACATAATATAAAATGTGTTTCAATGGAATCTACCTGGTCAGCACAATAAAAAAAAAATGTTTTCCTGTTCAGAGTCTTCAGAGTTTTTAAACTTCATTGATGGTTATCACTGTTATGATTACTTTTGGTTCTCCTGTCAATAATATGCACATAGGTTCAGACCAATTGGAGCCTTTATAAGCCTAGCCATGTAATCCAACTCATTTGTGTCCCTATGTATCATAGGCACTTATTAGGAAATGGAATGTTAGTTAGAAAGGTTAGAGGTTATTTGAGGAGGGGGATTGTTAGTCTGGGCATTACTGTCTGCCTCTGTCTATAAAAGCATGGGTGCCAGACCCGTGGTGAATTTCTGATTTCCTATCCATTGGCCAAGGTTATGCTTAAATAGGCTTAGGGATGGACTCTGGTTCACATAGATGGTGAGCCTGTTCCAGAGCATGGAGAACCTCTGCGACACATGTCTGCCCCCCCCCCCCCCCAACATGTCTTATCCATGCCACAAGCAAAAATTTAAATCCTTAGATGTAGAGGTTCTGATGCTGTTCATTTTGCGGATATGCAAAATGTCAATCAGAGCTGGGTCTGAAGATGCCTTATATGCCAGGCATGGATCGCCTCTCAGTAACCTGTAGGAGACATAGTGGAGATAGGGCTTTAAGGCAATCTGTATAGTACAATGTGTTTGTATCCAGGATTCACCTGGTAAGGAAACTTTGTGGGCATTCCATCTGTTGCATATGTCTGGTCATGTATATGCTGAAGGGGGCATTATACTCAATTATGGGTTTGATAAAGGCCAAATGCAATGGCACTTTGACTTCCTTGGACCTTGACGCCATGGTCTTACATATAAATTGGGTGACATAGAATGATTTTCTTACTATCTTGGACAGATGTTGGTCAAAGGTCAGATTGATGTCGACATATGTTCCCAGATCCGTGACTACTGGGTCAACTCTTAGGGGTGACTTATTAATGGAGTAATTAGCCAGGGTGGTAGTTTTCCCAAAAGGCAATCTGATGCATTTCTTAGCATTGAGTTTTAGTCCATAACTGTGGCACCAGTCATTTGCATGCACTATACCCTCTTGTAAGATGTTTGTGTCATAAGGGTAATCTATGATAGCTCCCAATTTGCAGTCATCTGTGAACTTGGTCAGCCAAAGGTACTTGACATTAACCTTTACCTCTGAGACGTAGATGCCAAATAGGAGCAGCCCCAGTATGGAGCCTGAGGTACTTCACTGGTGACCAGTGTCTTAGTGGAGTCAATCCTGACTTCCTGGCTCCTGTATGTGAGCCAGCTAGTAATCCAGCATGATATTTGGGGGTTTATGCCCAGTTCAATGAGTTTGTCAACTATACCCAAGTGGGGTATTGTACTGAATGCCTTAGGCAGATCCAGGTAGGCAGTATGCACCAATTTTCCCTCATCCATTGCCCTGGTGATGCTCTCAAAAAATTCCATCAGATTTAGTAGGCATGATCTTCCAATGACAAAGCTAAACTGGGCTGGGTCCAATGTTTAAAGGTTTCCATGTCTTTGTTGATCATTTCCATGATAATTTATTCCATAGCTTTACATATGAGACAAGTCAGACTAAATAGGTATGTAGTTCCAGGGTTGGTTGATGGTTCACCATTGTGAAAGGGGGTAAATGGTGCACTCCTCCATTCTCATGGCACAAAGCCTGTTTTGAGGCTTTAGTTGAAAAGTGACTCAAGTGTCCTGACAGGTCATATTTCCAGTTATTCAGGAGGCATCCCGGTATACTGTCAGGGCCCTTTGAGGCTGTGTTTTTGGCCTTAGTGAGCACTGCCAGGACCTGCTCCCTATTAACAGTTGGGGGTTATACTAGTAGATATTTCATGGAGGGAAGTGGGTGGGGTGAAGTTTGTCAGCCAGCAAATTTGCTATATCAATCTGCTCAGTGAAGGTGGCACAATTGACCACCAGTTTGGCCCACTGATGTGTGCCATCTTTGAGGTTTCGGACATAGCTATAGAAGGTCTTGTGGTTGTCTTTAACCTTTAAAGTTATCTTGACCTCATAATTGGCCTTGTTGGGCTTAATTAGGCCTCTTCATTTCCTGTTTATTTTAATTAGACAGATTATTATTGGAGTTACTCTTCTGGATTTTAACCATGACTTTTTCCTTTTGTTATATACCCTATTAAGGTTAGGATTCTTCCATTGTGGTTTGTTTTTAGAGTTTTTTGGGGCTTCCTTCTGTTAGATACAGCAGCCTGTATACAACCATTTACATGGTTGTACAGGGTCTCTCTGTACAATGCCACATAGGTTGTCGTGAACTTGGAGTTGGTAGGGGCACTGAATTTTGATAAACCTGATAGAGAGTAGTTTCCTTTGGAATAGTTCCTAACTGTTACAGGGTTTGCTCGGGTTACTAAGTTGATTTTAATTTTGAAGGCGGCAGCTGTGTTGTTTGACCTCACCAGTAAGGATGCAGCGCTTTCCCATATTGGGGAGTAGCAGGCTCACTATGTTTGAACCTCTGGTGGGAGTGTGCACTATCTGTTCAAGGGTATTTATGTTAAAGTCTAGAAATTGTTGTGCCTGCAAGCATGGGGCAGTGTATGTTTGCCAGTCTATAGAGGGGTAGTTAAAGTTTCCCATGAATGGGATATTTGGTTTAATGGTGAGTGTCTCCAGTAGGTCTACTTATGAGCTATGTAATTCTAGGGGCATAGTGGGTGACCTATATCTTGCTAGGATATGGTATGGAACTTTGGTGATTTGTACATTGATAAATTCCAGGGCATTGTCCGGTTTAACCAACACAGAATTAGGCTTGTTGCTAATATAGATAGTGACTCCTTCGCCTTTTGCACTGTATGTGCAGCTGATGGTCTAAATGTGTGGAAGGCACTGAAACGTTGCACTGCTGGAATACTTTCCTCCAGATTTAAACCATGTCTTGGTAACAGCACAGATGTCTATATTCTCCAGAGTGAGTAGATCTTATAAGGTGTGGAATTTCTTCACTAGGTTCCTAGCATTGAGCAGTAAAACTTTTAGGTTTCTTTGAGTTTTATTTGCTATGTTGGTAGGCTTGTCAATTTGTCATTGTCCAAAAAAGGCTTGGGGGGTGGATAAGGTTTTAGCCAATATTCAGAAGCTAAGGGAAGACAGGTTCAGACCATCCTTTGCAAAACATTGTGGTCTATTAACCATGTCCTCCCATGCTGACAGATATTGAATCCCCCCGGAAAAACACCAGAAACTAAGTCAATTATTCAAGCCAATCATTTTTTGTTCATATTGTGACATCATCATTGGCAAGGTAGACTGCTGCTCAATGCAAGGCAGATACCTGAGCGATCAACAATGTCTCTTTATGGTCCAGGGAAGTACGTCTCAGGTCGTTAACTCCCACATGGACCATGAGAAAATCATTTGGGTACCTGTGGTGTAGTGACTTGAGTGAGTGCATAACTTGGCACATCCTGGCTCCAGATAAGCAGCTGATCATTATCTTCTACTTGTTCAGTCTGGTAAGAGGGGCATCTATGTCATAAAATGGAGTTCCCTATGACAGGAGTCCTGGGTAATGTGTTGGCTTGAATTCTGGGATTGCTCTTGGGGCTGCACTAGGTGCAGAAGTATATGTGGTGTTTGGGGTTGCTTTTGGTGACTGATTTAGAGCCTGCTGAGGATAGGCATTACCGTTTATAGGCTTAGGTGGTCTCTGAGGTTTGGGAAGATTGCTTTTTAATGCCTCAGCATAGGTTGGTCTGTGTGTCTGGTGGACACTATGTGTGGTGGATGTAGTGTGTGTGTTCTTGACCAACTTGTTTGTATGCAAGATTTTTTAGTCCAATGAAATAGTATGTGTGCATCTCTTGCATACTGTGTTTGCTTTTTAAGGATTAAGTGGTGCTCTGTGAAAATGAGACAATTGCTACATTATCTCAAGATGGCCATATCTACCAAACTGGCTACAGAGACATTTGGAAATTGCATATCCATGTTGCCTGATCATGTATTTGGGTGGACTACTGTAGGTCTTGGACTGGGTTGATAGAGGTCTCCTTGGGTGGTCTCTGGGTTTTGGCACTAGACTAAGTTAGATTGTGAAAAGATTTGACAGTAGTGCTGTTTAATGTGGAAAATAGCTGCTCTAAACCTCTCTCTGCACAATGGCTTTCCTTTAGCCACACCAAGTTACAGATTTCAGTTCTAATGAAGTTTTGTAGATAAAATTTACTTTCTGGGCATTTGTGTCAGTACGTGGCACTGCTAACCACTTCATGTAATGACACCAAGAAAGATTGCTTGCATGTAATGCTACAGAAAAACTTAAACTACCTTGAGAAGGCAATTTCAATTATCAGGGACCTTTACAATGACTTAAAGGTAAAAGCAACAAATAAAGCAAAAACAAAGTAGTAGTACTCGGAACAGTTTGCTGAAGTGCAAAACAATAAAATAAATCTATTATCTACCAAGGATAAGATGAGTTTAAAAAAGCAGGATGTATAAGACATTACATTAAGTTTAATAAGAAATGTGTTATGATCCCACTTTTTACCAGTATACTTAGAACTAAATAAGGCATTAGTGCCTATCAAACAATTTTCAGGCTGAAGCATACACATGGATTAGTAGACAGACAATAAAGTGCTGCTGGGGGATATCAAGGAATTTACTTTAATTTCATTCACTAGAATGTTTAGCACTTGGTGATGTGTGCTGCAGCTCTGTGAAAGATTAAGAGTAATTCTACCCTGTGCTTCATGGAGAAGTCTGCAAAGATAATGCTGTACAAATGTCAGCATCCCCCTCCACTCTACTTCCTGCCCCTAGGTCAGCAGAGTTGCTTTGTTTGTAGACTGAATGCACAAGGGCATCTGATGTAAGCATAAGCTATTCCTAGCTCAGGTTTTGTATTAACCTTGTCATACCAGCAACATTGTCATGGGTTCATAGGATTATAGGCTGCTACTAAGTGGTAGACCAGTTAAGCCTTTTGAAACCCAGTCACTGCAATCCCAGTGGTACACCCAAGTAGTTACTCACCCTGTCCATAAGGGCTGAGGTAAGTTTGTGGTTTCCCATCTGTTTGTCTGAGTTAGAGATGAAGGTAGAAGGGATGTACTTTAGAACAAACATCTCCTTTCTGTAAAGCAGAATTCTACTGGAAAGATATTTGTCATGCCAACAAGCATTATTTATACCACAATACAGAATCAGGTCCATTGGTCTTCTGTTTGTTTACTATCAGTTTTGTGGATATATAGAAAATCAGGCAGGATTGGGTTATTTTGTAGGCCATGGATGGATTCTTACAAGAGCTCAATTATTTCAGTAATTTATCTCCTCTTCATCTTCTAAATTCTAACTACATTTTGACATTTTGATTTTATATAATCTGGCAGTTAGTGCAGAGGATTAAAGCTCTGAGGTATTAAAAAGCTACTCTTTGTAGTCAAGAGTATCAGGCTTGATTTCTCCCACCTTCATTTGCCTAATGTCTAACTCTGAGCAAGTTTACCTCGTAGAAGTCTTGTTAGACATTATACTCACTAACAACTACTTCACATTTCACAATGAGTTTGATCTCCAGAAACGTGGTGTAGCTATGGGCTCCCCATGTGGTGGGAGTTTTGCAAACACCGTCATGGTTTATTGGGAGAAACAATTCGTTTTTAACAACTTGATTTACATGGCGAACATAACCTATTATACACGGTTCCTGGATGATATATTTATCTTGTTTAGAGGTGATGAATGTCAAGCGAAAAATTTTGTTGATTATTTAAATAGTTCAACAGATTTTCTTGAGTTTACATTTAATTTTCAATATCTTTCTATTGATTATTTGGATGTCAATTTAATTAAAGATATAGTTAATTATAGGTATACTTCAAAAATCTTCAGAAAAGACACCTATTGCAATTCATTTTTGCATTTTACTAGTTCCCATCCACTTCCACAAAAACGGTCGATAAAAGGTCAACTGATCAGGGCAGCTAAAATGACAACACTAGAGGCTGATTTTCTAGATGAGTGTAACTTTCTAAGTGACATGTTTCAACAAAGAGGATATCCTTTAAATTTCATTATGTCATTAGTTGATGAAATTCAACTGAAAAGATACAATGGGATTATTTCTCCCATTTTAAACAAAGAAGTAGACATAAGAGAATTTGAAGATATGGTAGTTAGTGAAAACTATTTGTTGTCAGGTGTAGACAGACATCAGACAGTTAATAATACCACAGCAAATATTTACGAGTATAGTTTTATTACAACGTTCAGTATAGACAGTGAAATAGTAAAAATTATTTTACTTAAAAATTGGGAATAAATTAAACATGACAAACTTTTGTTAGAAAAGTTGGGTAGCTCTCCAAAATTTGTTTTTAGAAGAGGAGTGAATCTTAAAAACCTACTTGAAAAGAATGTAATAACAACCACTCATAGATTTGCTGGAATGTCCACATGCGGTAGATGTAGTATGTGCAAATTCATGGAAACGGGCAAGACTTTTTTTATCAATGATAAAAAGTATGCGTTAAAATATGTTACATTGTAACTCAAAATCTGTTGTTTACATTGCTAAGTGCACATCTTGTAAGGCATTTTATGTCAGTAAAACATGTTATGTTTATGTTTATGTAGGCTCCGCGACAGAGTTTATAAACACACATATGCAATTGAGACAAATAAACTTGATAATGCACTAGCTAAACATACAACATCGAATAAAGGACATAAATTTATATTTAAACCAATAGACCAGATACAGTGTGACATCAGAGGTGGTCCTATTAACTTGCTCCTTGAAGAGCATGAGCTTGAATGGCAAATAAGATTAAATGCATTCGTAAATCCAGGTTTAAATGAATCTTGTAATATTGGTTGTTTGCTTAAATTAAAGAGTCTTAATAGATAATATTTATATAACACAATTTAGATGAATAAGATACTGACACTATTTTGTGTAAATTTTAGGGGAAATTTATAACAATATTCAGTTTAGAAAGCGGTACGTTTATGAACAATATGAATTTATTGTTTTTAACAGATTATTGTTCATGTAGCGAACTATTTTATGTGTTTTGCATCTATGTGAATTTTTAATGAGGTTGGATCATGTGACATAACCTCTTACTATTTATATGTGCACTTGTGTTTTTGAAACTTTGTCTGAAGAAGTTGCTTCATTGAGAGCGACGAAAAGTGCTTTATTAAACAGTTTGAAAACAGTTACAGTTTGAGTCTTGAATCCATAGAGCTTTTTGTTTGGTTTTTAGTACTTTTTACCAGTTTGTTCTTGTGACTCTGAGCAAGTCACTTATCCAGACAGTGCTACTGGATCACCTCTAAAAAGGGACACTTGCATCCAGTGGGCTTACTCGATCAATAAGTGAACAAAAAAAATCCTCTGCTATATCATTTTCTTTATATGATATGCAGCATATGAATACTTCTCCATATATTAACATTTTATTTCATTAAAGAAATAGGGACACCAGGTTATGATACATATGTTCTTCTTCTTTCGGCTTTTCCTGGTTAGGGGTTGCCACAGCGGATCACCTTGTCCGCTCATGATTGGCAGTGGAGTTTTACGGTGTCGAGTTGCCAGCCCGGTGCCCAACCTTCCACAGAAGGCACACACATGCACACACTCACACCTCGGGCCAATTTAGAGTGTCCAATCCACCTGCAGAAAGTCTTTGGAATGTGGGAGGAAACCGGAGCACCCAGAGGAAACCCACGCGACCACAGGGAGGACATGCAGACTCTGCACAGAAGGCACCCCAGCTGAGGATCGAACCAGAGAACCTCTTGCTGTGAGGCAGCAATGCTAACCACTGCACCACCGTGGCTGCCCATATGATACATATGTTCACATACCTAAAAAAATAAATAACACAAGAATTTTATAGACTGGCTGTAGAACATTTTTCTGGATCAACAATGTTTGAAGAGTATATGTTCAATAAAGTGTTTGAAAAATTGCCCTGGGGCAATCATAATTATTCATACATTTTCTTATGTGTTAGAAGGGGTTGTAGAAATGCAGACATTCCACTTGAGATAACTGTACTGGTAAATCATTTATTTTACTTGAGCTTTGGTGTACAGGGGCATGGAGTCCTAACTACAGCCTGAATGAAGTTTATACAAGCATTAGGTCTTGGAACAAGAGAAGCCAATCAGAGTGGGATGTGAGTGAGTGAGTGTCTAATGTAGGCTCACCTATATGGAGGAAGGTGTGGCTTAGTTCTGTAAGTGGAGTTCTCCCTGATAGATGGTTGGATAACAGACTAGAGCACAGGAATCAATCACTACAGCCAGTATGACATGCCAAAGAGTGCACTGTACATAAGCCAGGGGTATGGGCATGGAAAAGAATGCATCTACATTCGATAGAGTATTACAGGTAATGTATTTTACTTCACAGCTGCTAGATGTAGAGGTGAGTAAGGTACATGAAATGCCTTAGTCAGCAATATATGACAGCCCACCAATATCCAACATCCACCCTCCACCACCTTGCCATAAGATGAACATAATTACAAGCTATATCTCTCTTAGAAAGTGGAGACCTGCTGTCAGATGATGTGGGGGTGCTAATGCTAGGAAGAACTTGGAATTCATAGGAGAGCAAGGTGCAGTGGAATGGATTATTCTTTTCATCAGCTTCAGCTTTTTCAACTTCAGTTTTATTCTGCTGCTTATTTCCTAAGCAGCACACAAAATTAAACTATGTGAATATGTACAATGCAGTATGAAAAGGAATTTATGTAATGTATAATATTTAAAAAAGCACTCCAAGTACATACACTATAGTGTTAAAACAAAAACTGCATTCATTATCCAAAATTAACTAAGACATCAAAAATAAACTATACTTAAACAACAAAAATGCTTAATATTATAATGCTTGATATAAAGCATTATTAAGTAAAGAATATGGTAAATATGACGATTCAAAAGCTTAAAACATTATTGAATACAGCTGTCCAAAAATAGCAATTTTTAAATGTCTCCAGGAATAAAAAAGGTTAACAAGATGATAATCAGTGGTGAGGAGCTAACGACCTAAAACCACTGAGCCAAGACATAAAGGTTTCAAAGTAACCAGCAGTTTATGTTCTATCCATCAACTCAAATCCAGGCAGGCTATAGTGTGACAGCAAGTCCAAAAAGCTGTTGATCATCTTCCAAACAGCTGCTCAAAAAATTCCTGAACTAAGAAAGACAGTGGAACCATCTACGACAAAAATATAACATGGCATCTACATCCCCCATTCCCCCAAACCACATAAAAGCTGTAGCCATGTTCCTGTGCCATGAACAACCTAGGAGACCAGTCCAAGAAACAGCAACAGTGATGGACATCACTATACCCAGGCCATCAAGCAGAAAACCTTGTCGTCCTACATAACAGTAGAGATAAAGGATTACAGACCGAAATAAGTAGCTGGAAGATGAGATTACAAGGTGAAATAAATGAACAAATTTTACAATGTCTGGACACTGCAGCTTCCCACCCAGGAGTTCAGTTTTCTGAACATCTCTACATGGGACAGAATGATAGGATTTTGCACAAGCTGAGAAGAATTGTGGAAAATACAATTTATTTAAGCATGTGATGGTCACATTCAAAACATCTATTGTGTGTTTACATGGCTAACAGCCCTTTTGAATATCCGAGGAAGGTCCTTTTGGAAATGTTGCCATTTGGTACAATGCATTCTTTATTTCACTGATTTAATACATTATCCTCAGAGAACTGCTCCTAATTCATTTATATTTGATCTGACTGTATTCCAGGGCTCTATGCACATTGTCTCAATGACTTGACTAAATTTATTCCAAAGCATGAATTAAGTTGAAGCCACCATCTGAACACAACTCTTACAAGGTAACTGAGTATATATAGCAGTACTATCACTGCATTGAGGCAGTGAGGGCTACCTGGACACCTCATGCATCATCCTTCTAATGATAATGTTAAATTGTGGTTCCATCTGCCTGCATTGGTGATAGATTATGCAGCTGCAAAGGATTTCATGGTTGCTATTAGAATGTAGAACAGGGGAATTCTAGACAAAGTTTCTCATCTCTATGAATATCGCCTCAAGTCTTCCAGAAAAAAAAAGACTGCAAGCCTAGTGGGTTTAACCCAGTTAACAAAAGTGAATAAAGAAATAATAATTGAGTTGTAATGGTATATTAATATTAGTGGTAACTATTATTTTTGTGGGCATTACACTACCATAGCATGATTTCATAGGTAGTTACTAGACATGAAGTCTAGGAGATAATTAATGAAACTGACCCAAATTCTTGACTGTCCCAAAGCATTGTCTGGTTAAGTGACTTGCTAAAGGTCATATAGTAAGCAAATTAAGGCTCAGGGAATCAAACCTTGTCCATAGGAACTATCTCATTAACAGCTCATATCCTTAATGAACTGCACCAACTGCCAGATTTCATCTTAAATGATTATCTTCATTTTTTTTGCCTTGGTCATTCCAACAGAGATGCTTTGTTTGTAGAATGAGTGAGCAATGGCATCTGATCCAGTCTGTCAATAATTCTTTAAGTCAGTAGTGCATTTCTATCAGGTAACACAGACTTTTGTGTTTTTCTCATAGGTTCATACTAGGCTATCTGCCCTAGGGCATTTATAAGCCTAGCCAGAGTGTGTTTGGCTTTTGCCACCCATTTTAAATTAATTTTGCTATGCCCTTTTTCGGGGTTAGTATACTGTGCCTCTGTCTAACAGTGACACAGAAGTGATAGCCGGGGTAAACCTATGATCTCCCATCCACTCATCAAGATTCCTCTTGAAGAGAGTCAATGAGGGACTCTGCCTAACCTGGACTGGGATTTTATTCCAGAGTGAAGGGAGCCTCTGGGTTATGAATCTGTCCCTCCAGCATGTCCTATTTATTTCAGTGCTGAGGTTCAAGTCTCTCAAGCGCGTAGCTCGATGGGATTTGGATTTTCTGAGGTGCAGCATGTCCATTAATTCTGGGTTGGACATGGCTTTATATTTCAGGCACAGATCGCCTCTGAGCAGGCGGTATGCCACTGAGTAGAGCTGGAGTTTCTTTAACCGGGCAGCATATGGCATCTGTTTGAGCCCTTTGATCCTCTTGGTGAGGTTCTTTTGGGGTCTTTCCAGTTGCTGCAGGTGTCTGGTAAGGTACATCCCAAAAGGGGCATTGTACTCAATTATGGGCCTGATGAGGGATGAGTAAAGAGGCACGATGACCTCCCCTGATCTAGATGTGAATCCCTTCATGATCAGGTGGGCTATATAAAATGTTTTTCTAACCACTTTGGCCATGTGGTTGTCAAATGAGAGATTGCTATCAACTTGGGTCCCCAGGTCCCTAATTACTTCTTCCAGATTAATGGATTACCACCTATGTGGTAATTTGTGGGCACTTTGTTTTTGCCAAAGGGGAAGACTATACACTTTTTGGCGTTTAGCTTGAGGCCATGGCTCTGGCACCAGTTGTCTGTTTCTATGATGCCCTTTTGGAGGATCATTAATATATTGTTTACATTTTGAGGTTTATTACAGAATAATCTTTTATTTACTTACATGCATAACCCGTTTTGCTGTAGTTTTCTTTCCTGTCCCTTCTCTATCCTATATCCACTGCCTTCTAAACCTACACAGCAGTGTTTCAGCTGGAGTCATGAATACAGTGTAGCAGAAGAGGCTTCCCAGAAATTCTCATCTTACCATTATAGCTTGTTGTAATACAGTTATGATAGAGAAATCAAAGCAACTTCCTGCTGATCCAGGAAGTGCTACTACAAAATAGTTTTCTTTCATTTATTAATTAGATAGCCTCACTAAGCAAAAATGACTCTTTTCAGGAGCAAACCAGGGACATTATCAAGTTAAGTGACTTGCTCACTCAGAGTCACACAATAGGAAAATGGAGACTCAGGGGAATCAAACCTAGGACAAGATGAAGTTTTTTAGGTATTTACAGTTAATCTTCAATATTAAAGTGCTAAACATTGTTGCAGCTGTAGAGCCATAAATTCTTCAACATTTAGGTTTGTATGGTGGTAAAGCTTAGGTCTGCTACTGAGTTGAAGACTCATCTGCTGTTTTTATAATGTACAAAAATCTAATTTACAGCTCTCAGTGTAACAGTAATCAGTGAGCTGGGCTACAGTGCTTAGGTTTGAATCCCAGTAGCACCTTCTTACATGGCCTTATAGTTCAGGCGTTAGAGCACTGCTCTAGTAAACCAGGGGACATGAGTTCATATCTCATCCCGGCCTCTGCTTGTTTTTTTTTAATTAGGTTGCATGGCTAGGCTTATGGGTCCTAGTGGTTGTTAGCCTAGTATACACCTATGAACCTATCTGTGCTAACTTGTAGCAAGCCATTTAAATTTTATATTCTCCTGGAATGTCAAACTAGTTTGATGAAAAAATGAGCATAAAGACAAATTCTCTAACATCTATCAAGAAGGAAGAGTAAACAAACTGTTTATATGGACTAAGATTTGGCAGATCACATCAAAATGGTGTAATTTACTCACCAACAAGACTATACTGCCTTTTCCCACATGCACTCAAGCAACATTTCCTGCATAAAGGATTTAGGCCACACCCATTTATATAATTCACTTATTACATTTGTTTTCTAGGCAGCCCCTCTGATCCAATTACTCTTTTACAGGTGTGATATGGGTTGAAAAAACACAGGCATATACAATATACTGATAAACCAGTATTAACAGTAGTTAACGTAAGCTTTAGTTTCAATGGTATAAACATGCACATTAACAGAAGAGCAGGGAAATTCGTATACAGCAGGAGACGTGATCCATACTAAGAAGCTCCCTGCTGCTAAGCAGGAGATTATTTGTTAGCATGCATCAGTCTGTCTTGCACTACAGTCACCGTTGTTATCTATTTAAAGCTAATCATGGCACAGTCAGCAGGTACTGCGCCGATACAGTGAATGAGAGAGCTATGAAGTGATTGCATCTTTTCTTTCTGTAAATGCAGAGTACATTCAAACAATGTACTGGAGTTGTATTATGTCAGTAAACAAAAGCATTATAATTTTATCACACTATGAATCAGAAGAGCTCCTGAGCTGGGGTCTTCACCAATGAAATTCCACACAGGGCAATCTTTGGAGCTGAGAAATTCTACTTCATTTTTTAAAGGTGAAGCTCTGACATGAATGACTACTGCAGGGGAAAAACAGCAATTAATTCACATTTCATAAGTTCTGGAAATCGTTTTCAAGTTATATAGTAAATATTTGATGGCAATAATATACATTCACATAGCTATAATGTTAACTAGGCAAGGTCATTGTACCTGTGGAAAACACACAGAAAGGCAAGATCACTGTAACTGTGGAAAACATACAGAAAAGAGTAAAGCATGTTTGTAGCATGCAAAACAACCTGCTGGTTCTTGTATTTCACCAATGACTCTTTGCAAATGTACACAAATGAAGACACTTAATACCTTAAAGATATGCGTTGGCTGGTAGATTCCTTCACAGATCTAAACTTGTCTCTTGTTTTTAGCATGTATAAGTCACATACCTAAGTTAAAAATGTAGCTGCTACTTGTCTGGTTTTACAACTCTTATGAGTGCCGTTCCCTTGAAACTTCCTTGCAGATAAGCAGGGTCTTGTTGTGCTCACTGACTTAGTACCAACATTATAGGAAACCTTCTTTTAGTGTATGCTGTGGTTTATATATTTACATTGCCAAGGTTACCTTTTGTGTCTGCCTGATATATGTGATAAATGTCTCTACAATCCAGCTTCTTTCTTCCTTCTGACATATTACTGCCCTTGTTCTTCCATGATAAGTCATATTGAGCTGGCCAGAAACTTCTTGGATTTTCAAAATGTCTGGTGTCATTCACTCTTTAACAGCGTTATTATCGATATATGCTTGATTTCTCCTGTGTGTACATATGCAAATTTAAGGTTTCATGTAAGAAGCTTAGAAAGTGTCTTTCAACACTTTCTGTCACAGAAACATAAGAGAGACAGTTTAAGAATTAAAATCTGAATCCTTTATTAATAAATAAATTGCAATTTACCACCTCCCATGCAGTTTGCAAAGTCGTTGGAGCAACACCAGTGACAAACCATGACTGTCTTTACTTAAAAGCTAATCAAAAAAAGGAGGGGTTACATAGTTAGGCTACATACAGACCAATGTCTGGGACAAGGACTAATAGCTAACCAAATTCTGCCTTCTCCCCCATTAAAGGTAATTGTGACAGGCCCTGCTCTCACTTCCAAAGTGGGAAGCTTTACTCTGCTTTGTGACTCCACAAGCAAAAAGTATGGTCATCACAAAGGGACTTGCACATCCATATATACCTATCTGTGTGCATAAGTATGTATTGGCTGACATTTTATAAGATCTGGTTAGCAAAATTATATAATTAATTCTGTAAAATCTAATCTCTTAATTTCAGGTCTATCACAGTCCTCATCTTAAAATTAGGATTGACTGGTGTCAGGAATATATATCCATATGATTAGTAAGCCAAGGACTTAAGTAATGCCTATGTAGACAACTGTTACAGATTTGTCACTGCATACTATTAACTAATATCACTGGAAGGAGGAGTCTGAGTGTCTCTTATCTGCTAGATGGTTGCATCATTGTCTTCCTCATCATCCTGACTCCCTGACATTCACTTCTTATTCATGTAATTTCTTCTGTGCCGCTCCATCTCTGTAAAAGTACATCCCCAAATTGTTTGTTTGTTTCGGCTTTTCCCGATTAGGGGTCGCCACAATGGAACACCGGCCCGCTAATGATTGGCAGTAGATTTTTACGTACTGGCTTGCCAGGCCTAACGCACAACCTTCAATGAAGGAACGCCCATTCACGCATGTCGCCACACAGAAGACGCTCTGAGAATCGAATGGGCAACGTCTAACTGTGAGGCGACAACGCTACCGCAGCACCACCAAAAGTACATCCCCAAATTAAGGATAAAAATGGCATTCCCTCAGTCTGCTATCACTCCCTTCCTGTCTGCATTATCATTTCTTAAAGTACAGTTTCCTCATTTTCCCTCTCAGTGACATATACCTGTATCACATCCCCATTTCTCATTTTTTTCAAATAAAAAAAGGTTGATGTCTACTTATGTTTCGTATTCATAGTCTCCTCCACTGTCCTAGATGACTTTGTGTCCTGTCCAGCATTGCAATTTCCTTTTCAGTGTAAGGTATCCAAATGAGCGAGCACATGGTCCTGCAGCTGTGGCCTTACAACTGCCCAATAAACATGCATAATTACCTTTATATTTCTGGGTTTTATTTCCTCTAGATATGCTCCACAACATTTCATTTGGCTTCATTGTTACCCTTTCACATTGCACTTGGTGGTTTAGGTTTTCCTAAGAAATAATCCACCATTTCTTGTGTTTATAGGTTGTTATAGGTTTGAGGCAGTCACCAAAGCCATAGATGAGGGTAAGGTGGTTCACACAGCCTATCTTGACATTGCCAAGGGTTTCGACACCATTCCCCATTCTGGAATTATAGCTAAACTCACTAAACTAGGTATAAATCCCTATGTCACAAGATGGGTTGCCAACTGGCTCACTGAGAGAATCCACACTGTAAAAGTTGCAGACTCCAAATCTGACCTCAAAACAGTGACAAGTGGAGTACCACAGGGTTCCGTCCTGAGACCTCTCCTGTTTGGTATCTACTTCTCTGAAGTACAGGCTAACACAGAAAGCCTCTGGCTAATGAAGTTCACAGATTACTGCAAACTAGGAGCCATAGTCAAGTCCCCAAATGATGTGGACATCCTACAGAAGGGCCTCGCTGAGACAGATGCCTGGTGTCACAGCCATGGCCTCAAGCTCAATGCCAAAAAGTGCAGTGTCATCCCCTTTGGTAAAAACTCTGTACCCATGAACTACAACATAGGCAGCAATCTACTTAACACCAAATGCGTGATAAGAGACCTTGGGACCCAGGTGGATAGTAGTCTCTCCTTTGATAGTCACATCACCACAGTAGTCAGGGAGTTCTTCTACATGGCACAATTCATCATAAAAGGGTTCTCATCCAGGAAAAAAGCGGCCATTGTTCCCCTGTACTCGACACTCATTAGACTCATTATAGACTACAACGCCCTTTTTGGAATGTACCTCACAAGACATCTGCAGCAGCTGGAAAGGCCACAGAAGTACCTCATAAAGAGGATTACGGGTCTCAAACAAATGCCCTACACTGACCGCTTCAAAAAAATCCAGCTTTACTCCATAGCATATCGCGTACTCCGAGGTGATCTCTGCCTATACATATAAAGCTATGTCAAACCCAGGGCTGTTGGACATGCTACACCTAAAGAAATCCCAATCCCTCCAAGCTACTTGCTCTAGGGACCTAAACCTTGTCACCACAATAAATAGGGCATGCTGGAGGGATAGATTCCTGAACCAGAGACTTCCCATACTCTGGAACAGGCTACCCATCTTTGTCAAGCAAAGTTCATCATTAGCACTCTTCAAGAAAAATCTTGATGAGTGGATGGGAAATAGGAAATACACCCTGGGAATCACTTCTGTGTCTCTGCTCAACAGTGGCACAGGAAAATAACTTTCTTGGATGGCGTAAGCCAGGGAACCTTGTTGACTAGGCTTACGTAGGCCCTTGAGCTGATAGCCTAGTACCTACCTATGAACCTATTACTAAGTTCATAATTCAGGAGACCATTGAGGAGCCTAACCCAAATTCCCATTTGCTCAGGAGACCATTGAGGAGCCTAACCCAAATTCCCATTTGCTCCAAAGCATTGTCTAGTTAAGTGACTTACTCAAGGTCATGCAGTGGGCAGATGAGAACTAAGGGGACTCCAGCCCTGTTCCACAGAACTACAGCTCACAGCCTTAATTCTTTGTGTCAATTGCTGGGCTGTTTCGGGGCTTTCAGCCTGACTATCAGCTGTGTAAAGTACTTCTCAGCTGTATTCCCCATGTGGAGCATATTACAGATAGAAAGGCTGAAGTGAAGCTAGCATATCTTAGACCAAGTCTCCCATCTCGCACATCACTTTCTCACATTTGCTTTTTCAGGTATCACCCCTCCCTCACAATTTCAGTGTCATCTACAAGTTGAATGATCTAGTTTTCCATGTCTTGTGTGTAGCCTGAGTCAAATACATTAATAAGGGTTGACCCTGGGAACAGTCCCTACAGAACACACTACTTGTCCCTCTCTATGGTCTATGTTCAGCTACTGAAAACATAAACCCTGGAAGAGCTAAATATCGTACAGAAAACATTGTTATTGAACTGTCCAGATTTTCACAGAATGTCTATATGTTTACCTCATATTATTGGTCTTTTGCTCATAAATCTTTTCTGGCAAATCAGTGAAGACTTCTTCTTTCAGCTGCTCCCGTTAGGGGTCGCCACAGCAAATCAACTGTTTCCATTTCTTCCTGTCCTCTATATCTTGCTCTCTCACACCATCCACCTGCATGTCCTCTCTCACCACATCCATAAACCTTATCTTAGGCCTTCCTCTTTTCCTGTTACCTGGAAGCTTCATCCTTAGCATCTTTTTCCCAATATACTCTGCATCCCTCCTCAGCACATGTCCAAACCAATGTAATCTTGCCTCTCTGGCTTTGTCTCCAAACCTTCCAACCTGGGCTGACCCTCTAATATACTTATTCCTAATCTTGTCCATCCTTGTCACACCCAGTGCAAATCTTAACATCTTCAACTCTGCCACGTAAAGCTCTGACACCTGCCTTTTTGTCAGTGCCACTGTCTCCAACCCATATAACATAGCTGGCCTCACTACCCTCTTGTAGACCTTCCCTTTCACTCTTACTGGTACTCGTCTGTCACAAATTACTCCTGACACTCTTCTCCATCCAATCCATCCTGCCTGTACTCTCTTCTTCACCTCTCTTCCACACTCACCATTACTCTGAACTGTTGATCCCAAGTACTTAAACTAATCCACCTTCGCCACCTCTACTCCCTGCATCCTCACCATTCCTCTATCCTCCCTCTCATTCACACACATATATTCTGCCTTAGTCCTGCTGACCTTCATTCCTCTTCTCTCTAGAGCATATCTCCACCTCTCCAGGGTCTCCTCCACATGTTCCCTACTCTCACTACAGATCACAATGTCATCTGCAAACATCATAGTCCATGGGGACTCCTGTCTGATCTCGTCTGTCAACCTGTCCATCACCACTGCAAATAAGAAAGGGCTCAGAGCTGATCCTTGATGTAATCCCACCTCCACCTTAAACGCATCCATCACTCCCACCGCAGACCTCACCGCTGTCACACTACCCTCGTACATATCCTGTACCACTCTTACATACTTCTCTGACACTCCCAACTTCCTCATACAATACCACAACTCCTCTCTAGGCACCCTGTCATATGCTTTCTCTAAATCCACAAAGACACAATGCAACTCCTTCTGACCTTCTCTGTACTTCTCCATCAACACTCTCAGAGCAAACATTGCATATGTAGTGCTCTTTCCTGGCATGAAACCATACAGTGAAAACTGAATTCACTAAATAATGACATTTATGTTTCAGACATTCTGTGAAAATATGGACAGTTGACAGCTAGGTGCCTCCAAGGTTAAAATCTCTGTCTCCCATTTCCAGGGTTTGGGGTTCAATCCTGACTCAGTCACTGTCTGTAAATATGTTTCTTCATTGCTGCTGTGAATTTTCTATGGATACTTCAGTCCCCTTCCACTTAAGACATGATGTTTGACTGGCTACTGTAAACTGCCCATGCATGCTAACACAAAACTTTTTTTTCTAGCAACTTATAATTTTATACAAGCAGTATTTGTGTCCCTATTTTTTGGCATTTGACTCCCTCCCCCCATTATTTTTTTGCTTTGTCTATATTTCTTGTGCTTAAAGGCACCTTCTTCCTCACACAGTCCTATGTCCTTGAGCAGATGATGTAACTCCAATCAGTCTGGAATCTGAATGCAATTTTTTTTTCTCTGTTTTAGTTTGGATATTGAGGAGTGAGGCATGACAGAATCCCTATTTGCATAAGCCACATTTGCACACATTGACAATAACTAAAACCACATTTGTTTAAAAAGAATAATACCATGTGTTTTAATTCCTAAAGGCTGTGTCTTCAGTGGTTTTATAAGTAAGCTGCTGTTGATAGAAGTTTTATTGATATGACTGTGATTACCATGGCAGTGAGTAAGTCTGCAGTCCAAAACCAATAAGCACTGCAGCTGCAAATTTAGGTGAGTCATAGAAATTGAATTTCCCTTAGCAGACTGCAGGTTTTCCTACTTCTCATTAAATTAAAGCTAAATCCAAGCTATGGGCCAGCTGTGTCATCACAGTATGAGGGAAGTAATTGTTCAGTTCTGTTCATGATAAAATTGGTAAGAAATATGTTAGAAACCACAGGCAATCTGAAGAAATTAATTTGCATTCCAGTTGCACATCAACTGCTCTGTCTTTTCGCATTGTATCATTATGACGTGTAAGCAGTAAGTGAAAAACACTTTCAGTCTGGTCAATTGTTACTGATTTAAATTCTGGTTGCTAATTTCATCTCCTTTACACATCACTCCTAAAGTACCCTTTGTAGGGATGGGTGTTTTAAGATCCTAACTATATTTAGTGTTTTCATTAACTATTGCACCAGTATGCCAGAGGAAATGGTTTATTTGGTCTGTTCCACTGAATGTTGATTAAAAGCCTTCTCATCTGCCTCCTTTGCAATCTATAATTTGTTGCTGTATATGGACATACATAGTTGGGATATGAATGCTGAAGCATTAAGTAAATGCTGTCCATTCAGTACCAGCTTTATTAAACAGCAGTTGGTAAGAGAAGCCTTGTGGTACACAGACCCACTTACTGGTAATTACCACTTAAAGACACAGCTATAGTATTATCACTTTATTATGCTTATGATCACATATGATACAATTCTGACTTTAAAATCACCATGCGATAAATATATATGGGTTTAAAGTTAAATGCATTGATTGCAACTAGCTATAGCAACACTATGCATGCCATGTGGTTTATATCAATATGGGTCCATATTAAAGTGCAAGACCCACTTCTGAGAGTCCCAACACTTAAAAAATTAAAGTACTATTCAAGTAAAATATAGCAACTTCTCAAATGAACTGTTACATCTTTAAAGTATTTCTGTAGAGGGATTCACCTCATACACCCAATGTGGGGACTAATCCTTCTACACCTTTCTCACTTATATACACTAAGGATGAGACCACTGTGTCTCAGAGAAGGGTAACTACTCAAATACCACAGTTTTGGAATTAGGATATATTTCCACTAATCACCCTTGAAGTATTGCATTGTTCTATCATCATCAGCCCCCTTTTCCCCATTTTTCTACATGGGGTAGAGGTATTGTGTAATGTGTTAACTGTCGCCAACTCTCTTGATTCAGTGCCATGCTCCTGCCTTCTTCAACATTCATGCCTGACTGTCGCAGATCTTCTTTCACACAATACATCCACCTCTTTGCTGGACGTCCTCACTTCCTCTTACCTTATTCCTGTCTGTCCTAAATCTTCCTCACCAGATTGTCTTCTGCTTATCTGCATGTGTCCAAACCACCGTAATCTGTTCTCTTTGATCTTTTCTGCATTTTGGAGCTACTTTGGTTTCTGCTCTTATGTCCTCATTTCTACACCTGTCTCACAATGTGCATCCTACCTCCCTTCTTAGGCACTTCATTTCCATCACCTCTAGCTTCTTCAACTGTTCAGCCTTTACTGCCCAGGTTTCTATACCATACAGTAGTACTGGTCGCAGCACTGTGTTGTACACCTTACTTTTCAGATTCTTTGGCATTCTTCTGTCATAGACTACACCTGACTTTCTATGCCAGTTGGCTGCAGCCCCTCTGATTCTAGCTTTGGCCTCTTCATTCAGGCTTCCCTTTTCTTCAACCACCTCTCCCAGATACTGGAAGCTGTTTACCTGTTCCACTATCTTCCCTTCTATCTCTGTTCTCAGCTTCTTCTGATTTTCCCAATTTGCTGCCATTACTACTGTCTTATCTGTGCTTAGTTGCATCCCATGAGCCTTTAGCTTTGCATTCCATTCTCCTATCCTTTGCTGAAGTTCTTGCTCAAAGTCTGCCTGTAATGCCATATTGTCTGCATGCAGCAACTTCGTTATGTCCCTTCCAACCTGTTTGCTAATGTAGTCCATCGCCAGTAAGAACAGCGGTGGGCTCAGACCTGAAACCTGGTGTACACCCACTCCCACTTGGAAGCCCTCTGTGAGGCCAAACACTGTTTGTACTTGAATCATTGGATCCTTGTACATAGCCTGCACTAATTCTACCAATGTTTCTGGGACTTCAAACCACCACAGTACTGCCCAGATCAGCTTTCTTGGGACCTAGTGCTGTTCTTACTTCTTCTAGGGTGGGCTCCTCTTCTTCTTTCATTATAGGCTCTTTCTGGGGAAAAACAGCTTTTATGGGGTTTTCTTCATTCAGAAGCTGCTGGAAATACTCCTTCCATCTGCCTTTGATGTCCTGTGGACTGGTGAGCAGGTTGTTGCTGGCATTCCTAATGAAGGGTGTCTGACTATGTTCTTTATCTTTCTGTCTTTGCCTTGCAACCTGATATAGTTTCTTTGTGCCACTTACTGAGTCCCTTTCCAGAAGCTGGTAGAGTGCCTCCGATGCCCTACTTGTTTCTATTGCAAATTCTTTCTTAGCTTCTTTGTTAGCCAACCAGTAGTCCTTCCAAGTTTGGTTAGTCTTTTCTATCTCCCATTTCTTCCTGTACTCCTTCTTTCTTTTGATGACTTCCTAGACTTCTGCATTCCACCACCAGCTTTCCTTATGTACCTTATTTTCATACCTGGCTCGGCCACATATCTTTTCTGTAGTCCTAACACATGCTGCTCTTAGGCACTGCCACTCTTCTTCAACTCCACCTATTTCCTCCTCTTCTTGTGGTGCTACAGCCCTGAGTAATTCCTTGAACTGCTGTACTTTCTCTCCAGTCAACTACCAGGTCTTCAGCCTGGTCTCTGTTTACTTTAGAACCTTCTCTGACTACTGCTTGCAGCTGAGTGTGGCAACTAGTTGTTTATGCTGTGGGCTGGCTGTTTCACTGGGGATGACTTTGTAATCCTGGATTCTACCCCAGTGTCTCTAGGAGGAAGTCTACCTGAGTTGCATGTTGGCTACTGTTGTATGTGATCTTGACTGTCTCTCTTTCTGAACCATGTGTTGGCTACTATTAAGCCATTTGCCAGACAGAAATCTAGAATGACTTCTTCTTTATTCCTGTTGCCCTACCCATATGGACCTAGGCAGTCCTCATATCCTGTTCTGTCTGTCCCGATATGTGAATTCAAGTCATCCGTTATCAACACCAATTCATGTTGTCCTGCTTTATCTTGTAGGTCCTGCACCTGCTGTCTGAATGCACTCTTTTCCTCACTATCACAACCCTGTTGTGGGGCATAGGTTGAGATTATGAATAGTGCCCTATCATTACACTGGAGTTTGATTGCCATGAATCTATCATTAATTCTGATGATATCCTTCACTGCCTTCTGAAGCCTCTCTCTCACCACAGTTCCTACACCATTTCTAGCCTGTCTCCCTCCTGAGTAGTAGAGTCTGGATCCCAAGCCAAGTGGCTTTGCTGCACTGCCCTTCCATCTTGTCTCTTGTATACATAGGATGTCCAGCCTCCTCCGTATCATCATGTCATCTACTAACAAGCTGCGCCCTGTCAGTGAACCTACATTAAGTGTAGGAATTCTTAATTCATCTTTAGCAGGTTGATTGGTTTTACATCCAGCTTTCGCTCAACAGAGCTATGCCAGGGAACCCAGACTGGGCAACTAGACACTGGCCGGCCAGTAGCTTATTGACCCAGGGTTGCTGGGCTTTATAACATGCACATACTGGCTAATAGGGGCACATATACTCCTCCCAGTGTTAGCATATGTCACTGGCGTAGGTTGGAGTAGGCTGAGTCCTCAACTCACTTATCACCAGTAAGTACTCATGCCCATTTTGGCGGCATTAGTCAACATGACCAAATCACCTAAAGCCATATTTTACACCATCGAGTGGCTAGCCCTGCCACAGCAAGCAGTCTGTGATTCGTGTTCTCCTATCTTGAGGATATTGCACACCACAGTAGATGCCCAAAGTGGTTGGTCTTTACAACTCTTCCCCCATAGGGCACCATGTAGAGTCTGTGCTGCTGCCCACAGCTCCATTCATTGGTGAGTTTGAGATGGAAATACTCAGCATGTTTTTCAGACATGGGAGGAACCCCACGGAGACACAGGGAGAACATATAAACTCCAAACAGGCATTGGTCGGAGGTCAGGATTGAACCTTGTACCTTGTGCATGGGAGGCAAAGACCTTAATCATTATGCCAACTGGTCAGGCTTTCTAATGACAGTTAAAACAAAAAAACTGAAATTTGAACCTCTGACACTGCTTGAAGAAAAGGAATGAGATCTATAAACACTATGAGCAGCCATTGAAACTGATTGGTTCCTTCACCAGTTATCCTAACCTTAAGTACTGATTTGAAGTAGGCTAATCTTTCAACAAAGCATTACATGACTAGCAGCTTGCTGCAGCATCATGTTAGTGACAGAATCATTTAACAGCTACCTTACTTTCCAGAGTTTCAGTGCCGGTTTGAGAAACACTTTTACATTGATACTGTGGTGGCACTTTAGCTGTCTCTGTACTCTGAGGTAGTACTTATGCGTTAGAAAAACTGAACAGGGGAGATTCTAGAAAGCCAGTGTATCTCCATGTCTAAACCCTGTACATTGAATGGCCTCAGTTCTGCTTGGCAGATTACTGGGGCAAGTAAATTGCTTTACTGTGCATCATTTAGAAAATCCATACAGATCCTCCTGCCTGGAGCTATGAGAGGTTTTGTGTTGATCTGTCATAGCAGAATTTTTGATTATGTCACCTTACTTTGATTTTCTAGAACTAAAACAGAATATGACATTGGTAGCTTAGCTTTCATTCATTTCCCATCAGTGGTTGGGCTCATGAAAGACCTGTGGTTGACAGAAATGTGAGCTCTATACTTCAAAATCAAAAAAACATCAATCTAAGATTTTAGAAATGGCACACTTCCTCAAATTCTTTGCAGCCTGAACCATATGCTCTGTTAGCCTATTGCTTTAGGAGAACATGAGGCAATATACTTAAATATCTATAGTTTTACAAACGTGCAACATTCTTTATTTAGAAATTGCAGACCATTATCTAATGACCACCATCTTCATCCGGTATACCGCACTTAGCAGAGTTGGATTTCAGTTTCATGATGACACTATGACTGGTAATTTCACACAACTGCACTACCTCTGGGTTTTTTGAATGGCATTCAGCATGGAGAAGGTAACAGACACTTTTATATTGAAAAAAAATCTAGTCCCAGTTTCATTCAGGGAAGATCCAGTAATTCATGCAATAGCATGTCTTCTATTTTGTTCTGATTTTGTAAAGTATAGATTTCACATTTGGGATCATTTGCTCAATCTGCTCTGACATCTTATGTCAATAAAGAACATCATATGCTTTTTCTTGCACAGTTATTCCTAGGTGCATTTATTTATTTACTTATGCTCATGAATCATGTATAACACCATCAAGAAGCTGAGTAAGTAAGATAAACTTGTCACTTTTAAACCTATGAAAGCTCAAAGTATGCAGTGTATGTACTTATGTCTGAATGCACCGACTTAACATGATTTGTCCAACCTTTTGTGAAGTGTCTCATAGCAATTGCATTTCTCTGTCTTCTCTTGTACAGATACCTAACTCTTCTATTTTCTTAGCTGATATAGGCAATTATGAAATAATCCTCATGGTTTCAAATATTTCTCTAGAAAATCTTCTTTACACCCTTGCAAGGAAGCTCTGCTAAGTACCAAGGGTATGCACTGATTTGCTTGGTTTATATTGGACTTGTGGGTTATACTTCTGTAATGTCAACAATATTCTTTGAAATTCTGTTGGTACCCTATAAAAGATGTTTTAAAAAATGCTCTGTAATGGCTTATGGCCTGACTTTAACCGATTCAACAGATATACATAGTATTTTTGACAGCTAAAGGTTATGGACAACATTTCTCTCCGATTATAGTATGTCTGAGCAACAGTCTAACCAATATCCTTCTGGTATAATCTATCTTCAAGCAATAATATAGCTCCAAGCCCTCACTGGCTATTATGGCTTGAAGTGTAGCTGCTTATGAGGTATATTGAAGCTTCGAGTTGAAGCCTCAGAAACCAGCTTTTTTTCACATCTTGAAACTTCATTTTATTTCCTCAACCCAGAACCATACAATATCATGCTCTCAAATCTTTCTGTGTGGTGCTATTATATCTCACAATTTTGAAATGAACGTGGAAAGATATTGCATCATATCAAGGAAATCACCTGACAAATAAGTTATCTTTTTTGCATATTTTCTATGGTATCAGTTTCAAAGTCTGGTCCGAGACCTTCAGAAGTCAAGATATATTCTATATATTTAACAGGAGATATAGGTATATGACACTTACTTGGTTTTAGTTTCACACCTTTCAATCTCACTCTGTCCAGCAACTTGATAAAGTCACAAGTTATGTTTCTGATTATGAGAACCACTTAAGAGAAGACTGCCAGTTAAATTTTGTACTCTTCCTTAATTATCTCAGTTTCTGCTCTTTAAAATAAGTCTAGTGCCACTGCAACTAGCCTAATTTGCTAAAATCTCTGATTAGTATCTAACACAGAGAAAAACTTAACATTAAGCATAATCACAAAAACTTCTTTAAATGTTCGAAGTGGGAAGGGTTTTTAAAGTAAGTCTTGAGGGTCTATATAATTCCTAAGCTTTTCTTGCTTCACCATTGAATCATGCTAGTCACCCTCTCAGTCAGTTCCATTTGTTTAATGGATACACCCATAGCCACCATGTACTTTAACTTCATTTAAATTTAATTCTAATTACTACCGGTGCATTATGACTAAAAGTACTTCAGGTAAAATCTTAATCCAGCACTCTCATGGTAAATAGGCTAAGACAGTAGATAGATTAAAAGAACACTGCAATACATTATTAGTACCTTGAGCATTCTGTTTAATGATCCTTGATAAAATACTCAAAAATGTAGCATGTTAGTATACTTGCTAACAATATCAGTGTCTATCAGTTCTGGAAGAATCTATAAATTTTCTTGGAGAAGGGTGACTATTGTCATTGCCTCTGAAACTGTTAACCCCTCTGTGGCTGCACATTCGTAATAAATCTGATGAGCATTTATGTTGTTTTTCAAACTACTTATCATAGTCTTATTTCAAGTAACACTGGTATCATTAAGTTTACAGCCAGAATATTCACAATGCTGCCTGCACAAATCTGCAAATCATTCTGTAATTGCTCAGAATGTATCATGTTATACTCTAATTACTTTTTCAAAGAAACTTCCTGTAACATTAACTTGCATTTTCTGTACTTGTCATATGCAAATTCAGTATTTGAAAAGTAATTTCTCACAGTATGTTGCATTCTACAACAGAATAAAATTTAAATGGAATATTATTGCCTTTAATCACAACTTTTTCTGACAAAAAAAATCACCACTTCTGCTGCCTTTAGGTCTGTGTTGCATTTGTATTCGGAATCGGCATTACTCACAGCTGTTAATGATTTATATTTCTCCTTTGACCATATTACATGAAAATCATCCTGCATAGATATTTTCAATGTTCAAATTTTTGCAAACTGATTATGACCTTAACATAGCTTAAATATATGACTAAGGGCTCTGCAATGTAATTTTTCCATATCCATAGCTATCTATGGTGATTGTACGGGTTCATTTATTAAGCACTATGTTTGAAATAATGTACTTGCCTTTTACTCATTTTACTCTTTTTTTATTTTGTACACATCCATTTCCTCAGCCATTATTTTAAGCTTTACACTTGAAAGTTCACTTTCTACAATTGTGTAATGCTTTTTCAAGTGTCAAGTTTGCTTTTTTAAATCCTGACTCAGAATTTATTATTTTTGGTGCCATATGCAACTCTAGTTCTTATCATTGAAATATATAATCAATTTTACAGTCATTTGCTATATGTTTCAACTCAGTTATGTAAATATATAGACTCTTGAACTGATTTCTACTGAAAAATATATAGAAGATTTTTCTTTGGTTTGCAATACATCTAAAATGTTTCTCCCAGGATTGACAGCTTGCATCTTTAATCCTCTTTAAGGATAAAAGTGTTAAATACCTCTAATTAGATTCCTCACCTGTGATGTGAAAGGACATTACATAGTGGACACCGTCTGGTTTCTCTGTACTTTTACTTATAGTGAGATGCAGCTCAGGTTGTTAAATCCAGAGTTCTCAGTTTTTAGACAAGTTACCATGTGACTGTAGATGGTGGAGGTTGGAGTGAAGAGTTTTGAAAACACAAATGAAGAGTATCAGGAATGTAGATTAGTGATTCAGCAGAAGTGTGAGAACATAAAAAATTATTAACTGCGTGAGCAACATTTCAGATTTAAAACTTTTTTATATGGAAACATTTAAAATTAACTATTTTAGTGTTAATAACAAAATTTGACCTTTTGCATCAAATTGTATAACAAAAGTCAGAAAACAATTCAGACCTCTGTTGCACATGGCAGTGATACTGCAGAGTGCTACTTGCATAGGAAGAATTCACAGATGGAAGAAATATCACTTCATAAGTGTCACAACTCAGTGGAACATGGAAAAACAACATTTAGTACCAAACGTAGCTATCCATCTAACATCATGAGCCTAGTGTGACATCATTATGTGTACTCCTAAGAACTCACATAGTCAAGATGAATAAATGAAGAGGCATAGTATAACATATGCATTCAGCAGCCAGTTAACACCAAATGACTCTCCCTTTCCTCCATCTTTTTGATTTCAATGAATCTTCAATCTTTGGTAAGCATCAGATTAGCAAAGCTGCTACTGGAATAATTTCTTTTTTATTCAGACTAGGCACTTGTCCATTATTAGATCTGCTAGCTTTGCATTTTGTGACAAATACAGATTATTTGCTTAGAAAATTATTCAGGCATAGCTCTTAATTACTTATAACTACAATGTAAGCTCTGTCATGGCTAGGAAAGTTTAGAGTTCAGAGAAGTTAAACCACTTCTTTGCAGGATGACATCTACTAGTAATTAATGTGACTCAATTGTGTAAATTGTATTTAGTGAGCTGAATAAAACTAGTGATCAATTGGTGAATAGTTCATGCATGACAGAACGGTGTATAAGCAGGGAAACAGATCTTTGCTTTTGTACTAGTGCGGTAACAGATTCTAGAGGTTTCTGATATGAGTAAGTAGTCATAACATGATTATGATATCTTGGGAAGATCTATATTCCATGTTTACTGACTAATATTAAAATCTAATAGTATTAAGTGTGTATGGCTGGTTTTGCCTGCTCATATTATACCTTCTCATGGAGTAATGGGGTACAATAGTTAGGGAGGAGTTTAAACACTGTGGACACCTATTCACAAGTGATGGTAAAGAGGATCCAGGCACTTACCAATGGATTGCTATAGAAGTGGCTATACTGCAAACCTTGGATTAGACTGTGATGATGAATCAAGAGCTGAACTACAGGATGAATCTTTCAGTTCAGCAGTAAATGTACATTTCCATCCTCACCTATGATCATGAGCTTTTGGTAATGAACAAAAACTACAGATACAAGTGGCAGAAATGAAGCTCCTTTGTAGGGCAGCTGAGTTCACTCTTCATTATAAAGTGAAGGTATCAGCAACACAGGAGTACCTCAGAGTACATCCACTTTACCTTCATTTTGATAAGAGACAGTTGAGGTAGTTTTCGGCACCACAAAAGCTGTCCCTGAGCACTTCACATGGGAGGTGTACCAAGCATATTTTACCATGATGAGACCCCATGATAGACCTTGGGCACAGAGAAAGGATTATACTTTACAGCTTGCCTGGGAATACTTACATATACCACAGGATTTGCTGGAGACTTGCTGCAGCATCTCTGGCTTGCTACAGTTGTGACTCTAACCAGAACAAGCAGTTCAGGAAATGGTGTCAATAATTATACGTTTGATAGATTGAAACAGTGATGGTTCAAAACTTGCATATACCAGCAGAAGTCTTTACAGTATATTATAATATCAAAAAAAAAAAATTCTGTCCTCCAGCACTGTTGCATCTTCCTGGAAAGCTAATACCTTCATATGAAAATCTAACCATAATTTTTAGATGATTACAGGATAATCTTCTTATAATCACCTCCAACTAAGGTACCTGAAATAGCTGTTTTGCAAAGCTACAGGAATACTTCACCCAGCGCAATATTCTTACTTCAGAATAATATAAGCTCTGAACTAGCCACAGTACAATTGTAGCTATAGAAAATATGTATATATATATATATATATATATATATATATATATATATATATATATATATATATATATATAAATAACAATTGGAGCTATAAAAAATATATATATATATGTATATATATTTTTATATATATATATATATATATATATATATATATATATATATATTCTTTACAATCTTGAAATACTGAAATAGTGAATTTCAGTATCTTGAGACAACAATGTTGAAAGTGCAGTTATTCGAAACTACATTTCAACGAACGTGAAATTGTTGAATCCCTGGTTGTGTGCTGTTTTAGTTGTGGTTTGCTGTGTCTTTAAGTTGCAGTGTGGTCTGGGATATAGAGTTGGCTGCCGATGTGTGGTTAATGAATTTATGTATTTATTACATTTGTTAACCAGGTAGTGTCCGACTGGGCTGGGAGCCCATTTTCAGCGGATGCCTGGGGAGAAAAGCTCCAAGACAGTAACGGTAAATATACTCAAATTTAAAATACAATTGTACATACAGAGTACAATTCTGGCTGTAACAGTAAACATACTAGTAAATAAAATATAAAGTTTTTACAGAACATCAACATAACATAACAGTGTAAAATTATGGCACTGTGAAAGTTTAACTGGAACTTTAAAGTAGTTGACAAGAATGAGCAGAATAGTTTAGTCTGAAGGTGGGATATTAGATGCAGTAGGAAATAATGGGTGAAGGAGTAGATTAGTCTGGAGTATGGCAGGAGCAAAGCCATTGACTAGCTAGGTAGTTTTTCAGAAGTTGTTTGAATTTGTGATAGTGTAGGTTTTTTGCTATGGGCTGAGGAAGACTATTCCAGAGTTTGGCAACTTTGAATGAGTAGAGGGTGTCACTGTGATAGTTATGTGAGAGTGTTACCTTTAGCTTTAGTTTGTCAGATGATCTGAGGACCTGAGATGAAACCTAGGCTGTACTAGTTTAGAGAGAGCAGGGCAGTTGTTAGGTTGATGGATTATTTTGTGGGCCATGTTGAGTTAATTAAGAGATAGAAGGTTAGGGAGTTCTAGCCAGTTTAGTTGGGAGAGAGAAGTGCAGTGGTGAGCACTGTATGGATGATTAGTATCAAACTTAGCAATTTTGTTGTAACAGGATTCTAGGTTATTGAGGTTAGACTTACATATGTTTGCAAATAAATGAGAGCTGCTGAGGAGAGTAGAAAGGAGATGGGACCTAGCAGTGGCCAACCTGGCTCTTTCAGTTGGAAAGGTTTAGCACTGTAAAGGGTGCCGAGTTTGCTATGAACTTTTTTAATTGTCAGAGAAATATGCTTATCAAATTTTAGATCTTCATCTATTATGATGCCTAGTAGTTTGGCCTGGTTTGTGGGGTCTATCTTGGTGCCATATGAGGAGAAAATAGAGAGAGGGTGTTGGTGCGGTCTGGATCTCTTGTTTCTGAAGATTATTATCTTAGTTTTGTCTAGGTTTAGTATGAGTTGGTGATTACTGATGTGTTTTTCTATGTCTTGAAATGAAGTTTGCATTTTGATTTGAAGATCTTGGGATGAGGAGGCTGAGCAGATGAGTGAAGTGTCATCGGCGTACTGGACAATGGAGGTTGCAGAGCTGAGGTTGTTGGTAAATATGCTAAAGAGGAGAGAGCCTAGAATGGAACCTTGGGGGACACCGACAGAAATGGGGAATAACGGGGAAAGATTATTCTCCCATTTATTTGGTGGCTTGTTGTCGATTGGATAGATAGCTATAGAACCAGGACAGAGAAGATGTACTGAGGCCATAGAAGGAGAGCTTGTTGAGTAGCAGTTGGTGAGAGATGGTGTCAAAGACTTTTGACATGTCAGGAAAGACAGAAGAGACAAGCTGGCCTTTGTTTAGGAGGTGTTGAATGGTGTTGGTGAAAGTTATTAGGGCAGTGCTAGTACTATGTTTTGGTCTAAAACTGTGTTGGGAGATGGATAACAGGTTATTAGTAAGGAGTTAGTTAAGGAGTTGATTGTGGATGCACTTAAGGATTTTTGCAAGGGGGGAGAGGATGGCTATGGGACGGTAATTAGTTACCTCTTTAGAGGAACTGCCTTTGTGAAGGGGAATGATGTGTGATGTTTTCCAGAGCAGTGGGACGTACTTTTCTGCAATAGAATGGTTAATCAGGATGGATATGGGGTAGGCTATAGAAGGTGCAGTGAGTTTTAAAAATGTATTAGGAAGTTTTTCAGCTGCTAGACAGCAGGGTTTCAGCTTGGTAAGGAGAGTTTTTATGTAACTAGTCTGAATGGAAGTTAGTGAGAAAGGGTTGGGGTTTTCAGGATGGGGAATGGGATGAGTAAGCGGTTGTATTGGCTGGTTGCCTAGCAGGGAGGTTATAGTGTTTATAAAGTGACAGTTGAAGCAAGTTGCAATAGGGTTGTTGTTATTTGGGGTGGGGGGACAGGGGTTGGGGAATGTCCAGGACTGAAGAGATAGTTGGTTTGCCAGAATTTCTGGGGGTTATTTACATACTTTTGTTGGCAAGTTAGGAAGTAGGTTTATTTGTCTTTTTTTATTTGTTTCTTAGCTAGATTCCGTAACTGTTGATATGTTAAGAGGTCTACATTATTTTTGGTGGAATGGTAAGTTGTCCATGCCCTCTTTCTTTAAGTAGTAGTTTGGTGGTGGAGGTTAACCAAGGTAGGTGCTTGGCTTTTGTGTGTATTTTCCTATTGGGAGCAAGGTTATCGAGTATATTAAGGAAGGTGTTTTTGAAATGCTGAACAGCCTAGTCTAGTTGAAGGTTTTTAAGTGGTGTCCAGTCACAATGTTTAAGTAGCAGGTTAAAAGTATCGGGGGAGAAATTCTTCATGCTGCATGTGTATTTGTAAGTAATGTTGCTTTAAGAGAGTGTACACGTTTTCTGCAGTGGGGGCTGGTGACTTCAAATCAAAGGGGGGCTGCAGGAGACAGGCAAATGGGTGGGGTTAATGGGGGTGTGTGGCCAACAAGAAAGGGGTGGCGCCATGCTCAAAACCATAAAAACTGGGACTTTAATTAAATACACTGCCCTGGGTGCCAAACCATCATTATGGGAGTCTAATAAAGACAAAATGAAGTGGAGAAAAAAAAAATATTTCAATGCATTGGCTACATGACAACTTACTTAATATCTAGATGGAAACAAAAAGGTTGTGAGGCATGAAAAAAATAAATTAGATTTTAAATACATTACTGGAATGCCAGTCAAAGTGTATGCACAGTGGTACGGCGGTAGCGTTGTTACCACACAACAAGAGGTTCTCCCGTTCGATTCTCGGCTTGGCTCGGGAGTGCCTTCTGTGTGTAGTCTGCATGTCCTCTCCGCGGTTGGGTAGCATTCGAAAGACATGCGTACATAAATGGGCGTGCCTTCGTTGAAGGTTGGGCATTGAGCTGGCACCTTGGCGTTTCATAAAAGTCTACTGCCAATCATTAGCGGACCGGAGTTTCGCTGTGGCGACCCCTTACTGGGTAAAAAGCTAAAAGACAAACAACTGGAATGCCAGTCAAAATCAAGTATAAAAAAACAAGCAGCACTCAACTCAAACCACTTCTCCTTGCACTGCAGTTCTAATTGTAATTTATATTCAGCTTTATAAAAGTGCCAAGCAACATGCTGAAAGTAGCAATCTCTGTGATATTCCCACTTGTAAAAATGCTTCTTATCCAAAAAAGACCTGCTGCCTGACAACAACTATCTTCTTGTTTCATGGGGAAGCATGATCAAAGTAAAAAATGAACAGCAAACAAGAAACAAGCTCAAGATAAATTGCTTAAAGGATTACTGCACAGGTTATGGACCACACATGAAAGATTAGCATTCTGTTTAGTTTACGGGTAAGACCTGCAAAAATGACTGCAAGTCTCCAACAAATGTAATGACCTTCTGAAAATACTATAATCCTGTCCTTTATTACAAATAGTGTCATATGCATTTCAATACCTAAGGCTTATATGTTATCTAGTTATGTAAATATTCTCTGAATGTCAACAACAAAATGGCTTTTAATAACAGTATGCCTATTAAAGCTTACTTGCATCTTACAATCTCAGACAAGTTTACCTGATGGTCATTAAAGCATTGCTACTTAAACACAGAGCAACAGGCACTGCAACAACATGTATTTTCTGAACAATAAGAAGCATAAATCAACAGTATAAAAATATGACAGAAAACCAGAACATTTTGCAAAATCAAGGAGAAATGAAAAGCCACTGTAGTACTTATGTCTACCTTGGATGGGGGGAAACTCTGCACACTTACACTGCATAACTGCTCCTTGCCTTGCTTGGGCACATCCAGAGTCATTACATGGGGTAGTGGGGTGCAACAAGTATGTCACAATTTGAAATGTCTCTGACGGTGATAGCCCTGATACATTTGTCATACCTCTCAACCTCAGAGCAAGAAATTTGGACAAAGCCATAAATAGAAGTGGGACAATGGCCCAAAAATAAGGACAATTTTTAAATATTGCTCTTATAAACTTAGAAAGATAATAGAATGGTAGGTCTTGCATTAGTATGGATTTTCTGATTTTCTGAAGGGTATGAAGTCTGAAACTCAAATGTCTGCCATTATTTTCCAACTTCAATCTTTAATGATTTGCTACTAATTTGCCAGAAAACCACAATTTTATGAAAAACAGACCAAAAATGTGATGTAAAAATATAAAATAGACACAATACAGCTGGGAACCTGTCAAAGAAGGGACACTTTTTTAATATTAGTACTGTTAAGTTGAGCAGCTGACAAAATAGGGTCTATATTAAATCAGCGAATGCTTAAAAAAGTGAATGCTGATTTATTGACCCTATGTAAGAGAAAGCTTACAATCCTGAGCACTCGGAAAAGAGATTTTGTTCCCAGGGAAAAAAATTGCTGTTCCACAAAAAAAAAAAAAAAAAAACACACCCCTCTACTTAAATATACCAACTCCGAGATCGCACTACAGTGAGAAAATGGCAAAGTAACGGAGGCGGTCAAGTGATTTCTTTCCCAGGGAAAGAAATTGCTTATATGCCATTTCGCTATTTTGCTGTTTCATGTTTTCAAGTTTGATCAAGATGCATTTGAAGGATTGGATCTTTGATTATATAATAGGAACCTGACAAAATAGGAGAATCTACATGCATTTCTGAAATAAAAGTAATCTATAACTCTGATCATTACAGCTATTTATTAACTGTCAACCCTCCACATTTTCTTCCAAAATTTTGTGGAGGGATTATTATGGGGAGAGAAACATTTTGAGCCAAAATCAGGGACATTTAAATATGTTTTGATATACCTAATTCTATAAAGTGATTTATTTGCTTGTACCTCTTAAACTCTTAATGCAAGAAATCTGGACAAGGCCAAATATATTGGGGGAACATACAAACAGTACTAAAAAGTGCTCTTGTATAAACTTAGACAGTTGCTAGAATAACAGGTCTTGCTTTAGCATGCATTTATCTGAATGGTATTAAATCTGAAACTCAAAGTCTATCATTATTTAGTGACTTCATTCCTAAATGATTTGCCAGAAAACCACAAATTTTATGAGGAGCAAAACAAAAAATAAGAAGCAAAAATCTATTCATTCTGTGAAAATCTGGACAGTTGAAAGGTATAGTTCAGCTGGGGCTGTCTTTGAGTTTGCCCCCCTTCCCCCCTCACAAAATCATGGTCAAATTGGGCCTCCCCCTGCAGCCACTCCAATGTCCCATTAATTAGCTATTTCACCCCATTTACTTCTACAATGATTTGGGTTTCATTAAAAAGATTTATTTTACATTTTACAGTACAAACACTAATAGACATCTACTAAACAAAGCAATGCAGTCTCACAATGAAAATAGACTTAGCATTAAAAGTTCACTGCCCTTGGAACTCATATTCATTAAAACAGCATTGAAACCCACATTCAAAGAAAGTACATCTGGCCAGTGGCAGATAAAGATTAACTATGGGCTGTTTTCAAATCATAGGCCCCTTGCACATGAAACATACATGTGTTCTTTGATACACCTTCCTGATTGTATTAAATTATATTTCTTGTATAATACAATACAGCTGATAGAGGGCATTTTAAATTTGTTTTGAACATTTTTCCAGTAAACAATGAAACAAAATGCATGCACTAATAATGACAAAACTGCCCAATTCAGAACATTTCCGTCTTAAACGTCTACTCAAACTTCTACAATTCACCAGTATCAGTAAATATGCACAATCTCTGCAGAAGTAAAATGTCATCTAAATAATTCCACATTAAAAAAATCTGTAACTAATGAAGAGGTTGCTGCTAGCAAACAAGTTTATATTTCATTGTTTCATCTACAAATAAAGTGCCTGTTGCCCTTGAGGAATAAATTGCCTATGTTACATTAAAAATGATAAGCTAGTAATATTACAATAGGGAATGGATGGCAAACTGATAATAAGTTCATAGTTACTAGGTATCTCTACCAAAGAGGACATTCTCAGGGCTGCAGCATCCACACCCTTTAAAAGTACAATGCAGTACAGTATCAGCAATGCATCTACATACTGTGAGAGTAGAACCCGCAGCCTTCTGCATCAAAAGCAAGTATTCAGCCTGTTATGCTATTAACAATGCAAGCAGATGCAGCATAAGCAGCACTAAACTTCTCTTCTCCTGAAGCTCTCAGCTCCTTGTAAAATCCACTCGACACTCAACTGTATCTCTCAAGTTTGCAGTGCAAGAAATCTGGAAAAAGCCAACATTTATTGGGAGGACAAAAGTCCAAAAACCAGAGACACATTTTAAACACTGCTTGTATAATCTTGGAAAGTTGCTAGAATAAAATGTGTTATCACTGTTCATTTCACTACCAAGTCTTGAACACAGGACCCTGTGCACTACAGTCAGAACAACATATCACTATGCCAAATCAGCTGTTTGAAAGACAGGAAGACTGAAACTTAAATGGCTATCATTTAGTGAATTCAGTTCTCACTGTAGCTTTCAACCACTTAGAACAAAACACCTGGACAAAGCCAATAATGGGGAATACAGCCCCCAAACATATTCAGTGAATTCAGTTCTCACCATAGCTCTCAACCTCTTAGCCTGGACAAAGCCAATAATGGGGGAATACAACCACAAACATAGGGACAGATTTCAAATATTGATCTTATAAAGTTAGAAAATTGCTAGAATGAAAGGTTTTGCATTACCATGTGCTTTCTGAAGAATATGAAGTCTGAAATTCAAATGCATGTCATTATTTCGTGAATTCAAAAATCCAGAAAACCACAGATTTTATGAGGAACAGAACAAAAATATGAGGCAAAAATCTGAATAGTTTTCACAAGTGGTGGTGGGTAGAATATTCAGGCTCTTGCTACCTGCATCCAAGGTACAGGGTTTGAGCCTGAGTTACTCTCTCTAGCCACCAGGTATATTTTCTGAGTTTTTCTCTCTAGCCACCAGGTATATTTAACTGGGGCATTACACACACACACACACACACACACACACACACACACACACACACACACACACACACACACACACACACACACACACACACAGAGATACCTGTGAGTGCAAAGTCCTTCCTGCAGCAGATACAAAGTCCAGCTTAAGTCCTCCTTCCTGCAGCAGTGTTCATTTGAAATACAAGTCCCTCCCCTTCTTTCCCATGAGAGCAGCTATCCAGCCTGCAGACATTGCAGTCTGACCCCCTTCCAGTCTATGCAGTTGTAACTGCATAGACTTCTGGGCATCTGTAGTTTGATGCATTCTCTTCCTCATCTGGACTGGTTAAACAGCAGTCCGGATTCCCGCACACATGTGCAGGGTTCCAGGAAATCACCCAGCACACATGCCCCTATTTCTGGGACTCGCTAATCATTTTTATTTCTTTTTTTCTTTTCATTTACAGCGGAGGGGCTGCAGTCCTGCAGTCCAGTAGCACGGGCCACCCCTGATTTTCTGTATAGAAAGGTTAGAGAATGGTCGCTGAGGGAGTCTGGAAGGCAACCAGATAGGTAACATAAGTGAGCTTTGTTAGTCAATATCCAGTCGAGTGTAGACTGTTTATTAGATCACTTGTTAATGTGAGTTGGACAGGTAACGGTTTGGCTGAAATTAAAGAGGTGTAGGAAGTTTGAGGGGATATTGGAAGAGCAGGAGTGCCAGTCAAGATTGAAATCTCCAAGAATAATAGTTTCTTGGCTGAAGCTATTAGATGCCCAAGAAAGAAGGCTTTCAATGGTGGGAAGGTTACTGCCAGGAAGAAGATAGGTGGCTATGATAATTATTGTTTTGTTTGGGTTGATTATGATGTGAGTAGTTAGAATTCAGCATTGAGCAGGTCAGGACGAGAGCAGTGTAGTTGTTCAAATTTGATGGTGTCTTAAACATTATGGTGACTCCTCCACCTTTCCTTTTTAATCTATCATGCCTAATGATATTATATCCAGTTGTGGTTACTTCGATTTATTTAATGTGGGGCTTTAACCAGGATTCTGTAATGACAGCTATGTTTGGTGAATAACTGGTTAGGGTTGCCTGGAATTCACTAGCTTTTTTTATGATGCTCCGGAGATTGAATTTGGTAAACAGCAGGTCAGTATTGGATGATTTTGGGGGAGGGGTGGGAGTGGGTGGTGTGGTGACTAGAATTAGTTAGGGAGGTTGGTGGAGGCACTTGTTAGCCAGATTAGGGGGTATAGCTGGGACCTGGTTTTGGATGGATGTCAGTAAGGATTTTAATATGTGCTAAGGAGTGTAATAGTAGGTGTCTAAGTTTGTTAAACGGTCTTTGATATCTGGAATTAGCAGGGTTTGAGTAGGTAGTCTGTATGTGTTTGAAAGGTATGTGGAGTGATGTGGAATTGGTGTAGAGTTGTGGGCTGATGACAGTATATGTGTCAGAAGGATATTGAGTGGAGGAAAGAGGGAGTGTTGGGGAATAATATTTTTTGACTTGGCAACTGTGAAAGGAGGTGGAGCTATAGGAGAGGAATAGTAGTTGGAGTAGTAGGGTGTTGGTAATTAAGGAGTAATAGAAGTACATGGTGGTGACTAGAGGAGGTGCAGAAGAGCTGGGTGTAGGAGATTGGGTGGGTTAGAGAGATTTAGCAGAGGGTAGCTATTGGTTTAGATGATATTGAAGGTGGGTGAATGGGAGGGGCTGACTAATTAAGATGGTTAGTGTGGATTGGCTGTGTGCAGTAAGGGGTTTGGTTAGGTTAGTTATAATGGTAATGAATGTGGGTGTGGGTGGGAATAGGGGTAGGGTAGGGGAGCGAAGTGAGCACAAGTGAAGCGAAGGGTGAACAGAGAGGGCAGGTGAAAGAGCATGAGGCAGACCAGTAAAAGGAGACAGCAATAATCTATCAGTAGTGGATTACCATACTACATGTGGGTGTAAACCAGGAGAGGTACTTATTTATCAGTATGGTGTTTTAGTGAACTAAATACAGTTACACTGGGTTGTAGTCAAGAGGTTATGCTCGGAGATTTAGGTAAGTGTTTTTTGTTTAAGGGTTTTGGGCAGGAATTTGGTATTATTTAAGTGTGTTGGGAACTTTTAGGTGTAGGTTAGGGTAGGTAGGTAAGAGTGTAAGTGTGTAAATCTTGAAAGTGGTGATATTTGTACATATGTAATATGTGTTTATGCAACTGAAGTGTAAAGTGCATAGCAGTGGGTTTGATGTCTTATTCTTGTTAGTGTGACCTTGGAGTTTGTATATATAAGTAGTGCGGGTGTGGGGGGCACAGCCCCCACATGGGGGGTGCAGGCTGGCTTGCCCCCCCCTGCTTATACATAGATTAGGTGGGTTTCGTTTGTGTGTGCGTATCTGTGTGTGTGTGTGTGTGTGTGTGTGTGTGTGTGTGTGTGTGTGTTGTGTTGATTTGTTGTAGTGTTGGGAGGAAGGTGTATGTGTATTTGTTTGCATGGTGGAGGGTGTGTTAAAACAGAGCATCACATACTGAAAATTTGATATTATGAAGTTTCAGTATTGTGGTGTTTGGTTTTTTGAAGTTTCAGTGTATTGAACTTTCAACACTTTCGTCTCAAGATACTGAAATTCATGATTTCAGTATTTCGAGATTGTAAAGTGAACATATATATTAACTAATGTCACCTCCACTGATTCTATCGTTTCACAATCTTAGAAAGGTGGTGATTGATAAAATAACCAAGCTGTTGAGCTTGGATTAGATCAGTTATACAACCTCATGGAAAACCTTCTACAAGAAATCCTCTGCAATTCACTTTTTCTTATGACAACTGATGTCACAAATTTAACTACCCTTTGAATGCAGACAATTTTATAGTTACTAAACCTGCTCAGACACTGTCCACTGTCTTTTATACTCCATGTATTTAAATGTGCTGAAAGACTTTCACAAATTATACAACTGCCTCCAAAGAAAAAAATCTACAGGTCAGTATTAGTAAAATAAAATCAGCTTCCTTCATTACTCAGTTGAAATAAAAACTCTTGTCTAAGCTTATTATAAACCCCTCCCCCAATAATCTCCCATTAATATATACCCACTTGTTGTGCTTTGGCTGCATGTTACTCACATTTTGTATTCTTGTAGCATTTATCAATAGCAACATCTGTAACTAAAGTGCTACAATGTAAAACATATACATGAGCTAAAGAGTGCTGCAAAAGTAACAGGGAAACTGATACGTGAAATCAGGGAATACTAAGGACTGCTGCAAAGCAAAGCAGTTACTAATACATGAAGCCAGAGAATACTACAAACTAATGTAGATACCAGTTACTGTCACATGAAGTCATAGAGTACTACAAAGTAATGTATGTAGATGTCAGTTTACTAACATATGTAGCCAGGGAATGCTAAAATGTAATGTAGATACCAGTTACTGACATGTGAAGTGAGAGGGTCCTACAATGTAATGTAGATACCAGTTACTGACACATGAAGGCAGGGAGTGCTACAATGTAATGTAGGTACTAGTTACTGATACATGAAGCCAGGAAGCACTGCAAAGTAATGTAGATGCCAGTTTACTACCCCATGTAGCCGGGTAATGCTAAAATGTAATGTAGATACCAGTTACTGACACGTGAAGCCAGAGAGTCCTATAATGTAATGTAGGTGCCAGTTACGGCACATGAAGCTGGAGAGTGCTAGAATGTAATGTAGATATCAGTTACTGACACATGAAGCCAGGGAGTGCTGCAAAGTAATGTAGATGCCAATTACTGACACATGATGCTGGGGAGTGCTAGAATGTAATGTAGATACCAATTACTGACACATGAAGCCAGAGAGTGCTACAATTTAATGCAGGTATCAGCAGTTACTGACACACAAAACCAGGGAGTGCTACAATGTAATGCAGATGCCAGTTACTGACACATGACATGAAGCCAGGGAACACTACACACTTACCTGAATACTGATGATTATTTCACTGATCCAGAATTCCCCCAGGCAAAGCAATGGCAAAAACAATATCAGAACCTGGATAAAATGTAGACATTTAGTATTTCTCTAGGGTACAGTCTTCCATATCCCCAGGTGTAGGGAGCTTTTCTACCTGCACTAACAACCTAAATATAATCAATTCCCCAACACAACAGTTTGGAAAAAGTTACATTTTTATTTATTGATTATTTCTTTATTTATATTTGTTTTCTGGGGTAGTGCATGGATCTCAATGAACCATTTGCAAGCAAATACCCCAAAACAGCGTTCGCAGCAACAAGTAACCAAAAACTAAACAGCAACAGCTAACGCCACAGGCTATGTGAATCTTGAGAAACCGATAACTCCTTAAAATGTGAAACCAAGGTAACTGCCAACAAATGAAAGCAGCAGTCCTCTAATAGTTAAACTCCACAATGTATTTAAAAACTGAACATACACAAACAACGGTTAAGCGCTTTCACCTGTACACAACACAGGCTTCATCAGAACTCATTTGCAAGCAAAGTCTGTGTGAATAGGATCACATGAGAAATTAACAAAACATATTTATAGACTTTTATTTATATATATATATATATATATATATATATATATATATATATATATATATATACATACACACACACACACACACACACACACACACACACACACACACACACACACACACACACATATATATATATATGTGTGTGTGTGTGTGTGTGTGTGTGTATGTGTGTGTATATAAATGTAAATAATACAATTAATATTATAAGATATGTACATATTCTTTATCATAGCAATACAGTCTCTAAATTGAGAACATTTATTGGATGCTATATGCTCAGCAAAATGCTTACTTCAGACTTCCCCCTCAGTCATAATGCGGCTGTTATTGACACAGGAAGTGAAGGAAGGCTGCAGAGTAGTTAGGAAATGCTACAGAGTATTACAGTTGCTCATAGTCACATATGAAACCAGAGGCTTTTATAGAGAAGCTTAATTACTGATAACTGAATTCAGGGTGGGCTACCTAGAAAGACTTAATGTAGCATAGCTAATGGCACATAAAGCCAGAGACTGATACAAAGTAACAGTTACCAATATGTGAAGAGAGGGAGTGCTGATGTGTGCTGCAGGCCAGTAGAGTTACTGGAAGACAGATTCAGAGACGGTGTTACAGTTTGGTTCAACTACGTCATCTCAAATCCTTGCACCTGAAAACACATTTTGTTGTATGCAGTTACATGACAATATTTCCTTGAGTATACAATGGATTTCTGCAGCAATACTCCAACTTGAAATAGTTTTGATCAGACACATATCTAACCTAAATTCAAATAAATTATTTCACCCTTGCCCCTCCCATGCAGGTAACTTCACCCCCACATACCTCTAATTTGTTATTCTCACACTGAGATTGCTGAGTAATAGAGAAAGAGCAATAAGTTTAAAAATAATACAACCATTACTTGGTCCTTTGCTGAGATGCCATGAGATCAAAGAGGGAGTAAAACATTACATGTATGGAAAAAAGTTACTATAATATGTCATGAGCAGGGAGCAATTAGAAAAAAATACTTGACCATCCAGCTGGTGCAAAGACAAAACAAGCACTCCAAATTCAAATACCAAGAACCATTAGAGATGTGAGTAGGAAGCCTTGTAATGAAAGCTCAGAGTTGCAAGAATTGTGGATGAAAAAAATTTAGTGGATTGCAACTGAATGTGGACAATTATTCGTAAGTATAAAGGATGCAAATGCCTCTCTATAGAAGACAGAAGTAAGATGTTGCATGGATAGTTAGTCCCTTGACTAGAGAAAAAAACAGGCAAGTTTTATTTTTCTCATTTCCTCTCATCTGTATAAAGATAAAGGTCACTTCTCCTATGGATTTTAGATAAGTGAAAACAATGGATGTTTCCCTACAAATGTTCTTAGTTTTCCTGGACTAGAGCCTTTTGGTGACTGAACTGGAGTTTTGCTCAAAGTTATGATGTCTAGATATGGGCCAGGAAATGAACCAGCCATGTGTTGTAAGTGCTGTGGCCTAAAGGGTCCTTTAGAGCAAATGCAAAAAACAGTGATTTGCAACACATTAGCTGCAATGAGGAAAGATCTCACTGCCAGCTAATCTGCATGTCTATAAATCACTGGCCTCTTCTTTCTTCTCTCCTTCCTCAAAAGATGGACCTGTATAGTAAAGACAAAATGGGAAAGTTCCCATAAGTGTTATATATCATGGAAATGTAGTCCTCTTTAAAGTAGCTAACAGTCCTACATAGCCTGTCTTGCAGCCAGCCTTTCCAGCCTTCTGTGGCAGCCCACCTGATTTTGACGTGACTGTTGATGAGTTAACAGATTAAAGTACTCGTGGCAAGACTCCCTGACTGAGTGGTATGCATTAAGTGGGAAGAAATCACTAAAAGTGTCATTCCTTCAGTCACTGTATTTGCATCACTGCTTCCTCTCCTGCAACTGCTCAGTCTTGAAGTGTCTAGAGTTATCATTACAGTGTCTGCATTGCTTGTCAGACCATAGAATGCCTGTAGTTGTAGACAGCTTCTGACCCAGGTCAAACCAGGCATCAACCTTCTTGAAGGGTTCATCATAATGACCAGGTAGACAATTCCTAAAGTGCATGTAAGGAGGTAAAGAAATATCTTCATGTGCCTCACATATCACACAGCGGTTCTATGCCCTGAGGTGCTAAAAGCCAAATCATCTCACAGGATGCCAAAAAAAGAAAAGAAAAAAAAAACAAAAAACAAATGTTATAGCAAGATGTGAAAATGTGTAAGTGTATATGCTCAAGATTCACATTTATGCATTTTCTGCTCATTTGTGCATACTTACCTGTTGTCCATTAGCCATGCGAATCCATGAACATAAGGCTCTCATGCCACCTGTTGAACAAAAATGCACTGGTACATGAAAGCAAAATAATGAGGTTCATAAACATTTGTGCTATGATACCCGATTTGTCTAAATAATATGCAAATCCATTATAAACTTGCAGAGTACGAAACATCATTGGCATTTGGTTCACATTTGAGTCACACTGTGGGTGATACTGTACAGTGGTTTCCTAATTTTTTCTGTGTGTGTGTGTGTGCACACACACGCGTGCACATGTGTGCATGCATTGTGAATGGTATGAAATCCTAAGCAATGCTAGTATGGTACATACTAAACTTTGTAATGTGTGACTGTTACCCACTGCTTGTTGCTATGTCGCTACTGATACCTCTCACCTTTATTTTATTTTGCTTTGTTTTTAATTTTCCAGTGTGTAATCTGATTTAAAAAATGCTTCCTTTTTTCCTACCATTGATAAATTCTTAGATATGACCACCAGTCATGAAACTATGGCCCTGTTTGTCCACTACCAATACTAAAATACCTTTTTTTCACCATAAGCCTACCTCATACTATATTGATACAAATGTACTCCATATAAGATTATTTTGTTGAATTACCCTATGATGAATGGATTTGTAATAATGAAAATTATTCTTCCAAAATTTCATAACCATCTGTATATAATGAAATGGGTAATTCAAGATTCCAGCAAAGTTAATTCCTATTTAGATGTTCAGAAGTTGTTGGCCTTTTAAATTGAAGTATTTCAGCTAAAAGTGTTTCTTATTCTTATATTATGCCTAAACCTCAAAATTCTCTTTCTGAGAAAGCAGAGAAATACTCCTTATCCTTCCAAGTGTCACTATAGCTAGAAGAGCTTCATATGAAACACCAACCTGTAGTTTAAGAATATTAAGAAAATAAAAACTGATGAAAAGTATTCTTTCACAAGATCACTATGATTCTGACGCCACTTCCATGAATGTGGCAACCATGCCAATAAAGATAACAATGCCATGAAAATGGAACATAGATATCAAAGGGCAGCTCTTCTTAATTAAATATTGTACAGCCCTCATTTGTAGAAACATAGGTCCAGGCTTATTTAATGACTCAAACTATCCTGATAAAATCAGATGCCATACACTATTAAAGAAACTAATCTAAGAGCTAAGTTGAAATATCAGGTAGAGTAACTCATCCACAGTTTGGCAGACATTGTTGTTACTGGATCATTTAAATTACAGCCAATTTTTTATGCCTTAGTCAGAAACCTTCTATGGAGTTCAAGGGGAATTTATCTAAATAAACTTAAATTTGATTATTTTTGCTTTACTATATCAGATATAAGGAGGTGGTATGGTTAAATTTTCTATAAAAGGGGCTCAAATTGGATAGATTTTTTACTTAAAGAAGTAAGTTATCTGCAAATGAAAGTTTTAAATCAAACCAGTTAATGGAGATAATTTAACTTGGTACATATTCTCCTTTTGTAACGTCGTAATATGGTCAGAATTGACTATGCGAATCCATCTCAAAAACTTAATACCACAGGAATATTAAAAGGGACAGGACCCATATTACCCAAGAGTATAACGCTTGATTTAGATGAACTTATACTATAACTGGTTATTTCCTTTAACTTTTTAACACATGAAAATGAGTAAAACAGATCACAAAAGAAATGGTGAACATTAAATCAACATAGGTGATACCTTTTATTTTAAACCTATTAGCATTAATTAGATACATTTCTGGATTAAACAGAATAACATTAACTATAGGGTTAATTGCTAACAGAAATAAAATAGGTGACAAAGGGCAACTATGATGTGGTAGACACAAACTTATTAATATGTAAGTACCATTTTGGTTGAAAATTTAACAATGAAACATGGAGTCCTAAATGGGAAAGTACTTGGAACAAATAATTCCTGTTCATGGTACCAAATACCTTTTGCACATCTACTGAACAAAAGGCAACTTTAGACAACTGATTATTTATACTACTTCTATTGTAAAGCTTGAAGAATATGATTTGCAGTACACTTTTTTCTGGGAGTAAAACCTAATCAATCTGGATGAATGGGATTTAAAATACTTGTATTTGCTAATTGTGATAATATGTTCTAATCAGAATTCAAAAGAGCTATAGGTCTATAACCAGATACGTATTAAAAAACTGATAAACATGAAACAGAATTATCAGTTTAGACTTAGAAAAAGGGTTTACAACTAAATTAAGTTACATTATTTTACGTTTTTGGCAAATAAGAAATCACAATTTGTGTAAAATGCTCAGAGAGAAAGAGAGAGAGAGAGAGAGAGAGAGAGAGAGAGAGAAAGAGAAGAACATCTGGTCCAGGAGCTTTTTTATTAGGCGAGAAAAAAAAAAGTTCTAATAAGGTATTTGAAACCAACAATTTTGCAGACTAATTTTTTTGAATAAATGCCTTCAAAACTTCAAATGGAAAAAGGCAAGTTGTATATAAATATCATAAAATAGTCAGAGAAACATTGCAGAGTATCCAAAAAGTCAGTAATAGTGCCATTAAAAGTCTTAATCTCCTGAATAAAACTAGATCTAGGCCTAGAGGACAAAATATCATGCTAAATCTTCCATGATATCCAGCCTTATAAACCTTTTTTCTATTGACTGTTAAATAACATGTATTATTGTTTTTTTTAAATAATGAACTGTAAGATCTTGAATGAAAGTGTTCAGGTCAAAATTAGCAGCCATTTTCTCAAAAAACTGGCAGTTTATCTAATACATCATCTTTTTTGTAACTATTTTTACTTGCAAGTTAACTGAAGCAGACAGCTGGTACTATAATATTTAAAGGATGCCTATATACTAGGAAAAATTATTTAAGAATCTGCATTATTGACCCAAAATTCAGCTATTGCTTTTATAATATTGTTATTGTGTATAGTACAGACATTGTATTCATTGACTGTTGTTAAATTAAAACCCACACGGCATGGATAGAGCCCCCCCCCCCGCACACAAAAAGATAAAAAGTCTATAAAGTTCAATAAAGCCAAGAGGAAATCCTCTTGATCTGCAGTGGAAATTACTCACCCTAGCCAGGCCATGGGTCTTTAGCAGCAAATTAATTGCTGTAAGCCAGGATTTCACCTCATTAAGAGAACAACAGTTTAATACAATTTTTTTGAAAATGACATATTGCTGTTGGAAACAAAAAAATTCATTGGTATTCCCTTTTAACAAAGTTGTTTGCAGATTTTCCCAACCTCCTTTTCCAAACTATCTCAGCAGGAAGATCTTGAAAAATGTTAATAAGACCCTGACTAAAAATAAAATTCTCTTTACTGCAGCTGAAAAAAACAGGTTCCTATCTGATAATCAATACCTGATTATAATCATGGCTGGAAAGCCAATTCGTAGAACATTCATTTAAATGCATGAACTAAAGTTAGTACTCAGTTCTTTCCATAAATCAGAAAACGATTGGGCACCACTGTAGATAACAGTGTAGCTTAAATGTTTGGACATGCTAACAATTCACATATTTAATTAATGAGCTCTGAACTCCAATTCTTAGAATGTTTCTTGGAGAGTTTGGGTCTTTAAATCCTATTATCAAGAGCCACTGCCTCATATCTACCAGAAATATCAGAAAAATCACTCTAGTTGAGAATGTTTATCAGAGAAGAGGCAGTTAATGTCTCTGTTGTATACAGGACAGTTTTAAAGCCTTGAGCTCTTCCTCATCTGTGCCTGCTAATGTGCAGTGGCTGATACCTCTTACATGAGGGTTATGCTCAATGTGCAGTGGCTGATACCTCTTACGTGAGGGTTATGCTCAATGTGCAGTGGCTGATACCTCTTACGTGAGGCTTATGCTCAATGTGCAGTGGCTGATACCTCTTACGTGAGGATTATGCTAATGTGCAGTGGCTGATACCTCTTACGTGAGGGTTATGCTCAATGTACAGTGGCTAATACCTCTTACGTGAGGGTTATGCTAATGGGACGTGGCTGATACCTCTTATGTGAGGGTTATGCTCAATGTGCAGTGGCTGATACCTCTTACGTGAGGGTTATGCTCACACCTCCTGTCACTGTGTCAGTTCTGGGTAGTATTAAGTTCATGCCATGTACCCTCTCACTGCAGGAGTATGTTCTGACAGTTGTTGTGATATTTCTGGCGGCAGATAATGAATAAGTGCATAATATGTAAACTAGAGTGCTTCTATCCTCTGTCTAGGCACCCAGCACCATGTTGTATATGTGGGCGGACAGCATGCACACATTGTTTGCATTAGGGTGGGCATGTACTTTGTCTTGGTGTCTGCGACTCTTGAGATCTTGTGGATAAGCTTGTCTTGCTGTGTACCCTCGCTGTTTTTTACTGCTTCCCAACAATATAGGGTATAACAGAGTAAAAACATGCACAAGTCTGTCTGCTGTGAACCCTTGCATTATGCTATATTCTTACCCTGGTGCCCTGGTCACCATACCTCTGTTGGGCACACTGGCTATTCTGATGTGCACACTTGCTTTGTCTGGTATTCATACTTTAGTTTTCATAGTGCTGTACATTTATCTAACTTTAGTTCATGTATTTAACTGGATGTTGTTCTTTGAATTGGCCCTTCCATGCATGGTTATCATCAGTCTGGTTCTGCTGATCATAACTATTTCTGTTGTGCTGTTGTACTGGCACCCACAGCACCACCTATTCTTTGGTGCACCAGCTGCCCTGCATTGTATCTACACACAACATCTGGTACAGATTCCCAGTTCTGCTCAGTGCATTGCTGGTGTAGCTGGCATACTAATATGTAGGTCAGGAATTCATGCCATTTAAACAAACTCCAGCTTATTAACTCACAAATAACAGGTCCTGAACTTATTTTACTATGCAGTACAGTGACCATTTATAAATCCTGCTAAAATGCTAAATGAGTTATAATTAAAAAAATCATGGAGATATATATATATATATATATATATATATATATATATATATATATATATATATATATATATATATTAAATATAAAAAAAAAATAAAAGAATGATATAAAACATGAAAACTAACATAGAGGAAGGCACAGCACAGAGATCATACTAAGGGATTTACAAAATAAATAGAAAAAACATGGTTAGGCGAATAATTTAAGAATACTGACAGACAGAACAAATAAACACTTTCTGGGAGTGAGGGCATCCTCCTGGTAGTTACAGCAGGTAAAGCGCAAAGTGGTAGGGCTGGGTGGGGGCGGCAAACAACAGTCAAACTGATAGAATCAAGGATAACGAATGGATAATTGGGAGATCATGACTGATGAGAGGGAAATAAGAAATCATGCCAAGCATACAACAAACATTTGCATAATACCTACTGGAATCCTTTTTCCTTTCAGAAACAAGAGCTTTTCCACTGAATGCTTGAGAGGAAGAGGAAATACATATTGAGGAGTTGGTCTGCATTTGATTATAAAATGACAATATTATAACTAGAGTCCACTGCCTTAGGTTTGGGGATAACATTTGCATCACAGACTGTCAGATGGTTAGCAGACCCTGATCCATGTGTAAAGCCCAGTAAGGAAGGAATTTATTTATAGCTCTATAATGCTGATGGAGATAAGGAACATGGAATGTAGGGATGGCAGTTGTTTCTTAATGCTTTTTACTTGTAATTCAACACACATCACCAATATAAACCATGTAATTTTCAACATTGTAATAAAAATATATCAAAACATAGATATATATTCAACAACTATACAGTGCTATCTAGCAAATTATAACTAACCTGTTTCTAATAGGTAATAAAAAATAGCATTCACAGTTACATGCTGCTGATCTGCTCACTTATTGTAGCTTATAGTATTTTCTAACTGGTAATAGGATCTTCCTCTATACCACCTCGTATGTAGTTTTAACTTCCCTGTCCTACTTTCCTGTGCACTTGAATGCATGTAATAAGGACTGAGATTATTTTCTCTTATCTCTTCTTTCCTCCATATCCCTTATCCCTTCCACACCTTTGTTTTATAACTACTAAACCATACCCCCAAAACAGTATCATCCCCTCCAACAACATCCACCATTTCTCTTCCTCTTCTATGCCAAGCAAACAAAACTGCCAATTTCTAGGTTTCTCCCTTCTAAAAATTGCTCTTCACTCTTTTATACTATCTTTTCAACTTGTTGCTATAACAGCACATCCTCAGAACATATGTATATGATCAGATCACCACATCTCACTGGTGTTCTACACCATCTATGCATCCATCTCATATGATCATCCCACACCTTTGGCAAAATAGATATTCTGTTGCTACTTTTGATGTGCTCTCCACAATCTTTTCCACTTAAATTTGCCTTCTCTCTCTCTATCCTCCCATCTTGCTCAGAACTTCTCCATTTCTTTACCATAAATATGTTGAATAAGTAAATTGTATACTTTACTACATGACCTTTTGTATCCCTCCATGAACCTTAATAAAATAAGTCCCTGATTTAAGCATTCTGGCATCCTCATACTTTTTAAATAGCCTCTCACTGCTTGTTTTAACCTTTTTTGGGTCTATATTATATATTCGAAGCTTCAAAAATTCGAACCTCATATGTTCAACAACATATGGGCGAAACTTGAATCTTTGAATATATAATAAAAATGTAAAAAAAAAAAAAAAAACACTTACCTTAATGCTCTGCACCCCCACACCCCTCCTACTTAAATATACCAACTCCGAGACCACACTTCAGTGCAGAAAAGGGAAATTTTCCCATTCTGCGGGTATAGAGCCATTGTCTTTCACCCTCGAACTTTTCAAAGTTCGATCATATGGTGATGACCATATGACATTCAAACTTTGAAACATTCAATAATTTAATACGGACCCACCTTTTTATATCATAACCATGGCCTTTACAGAAAATTGAAATTCTTCTTAAAATCCACCCATTCTTGAAACACAAACCTTCATCTACAGCTCTTTTAAATAACTGCATTACTTTATTAACCTGTTTGAGGATCAGGCTCTCCAATACACTGGCTTACCCTGCATTTTCATACTATTATTGTTTCACAACTCTGTCATTAAAATATCAAGAAAAGATGTCAAATATTACATTAGTTTGCTTCCTCTCCCAACACTCATTAAAATCAGTGTCACAAGAGAAGGGATCTCTAGAAAAAAGAATGACCATTGCAGAAGCCAGTGCATACATTAAAATTAGTCTTGCCCCATCCTCCACATTGATGGTGGCACTTCCCTCTACCCTTAGTAATCCTAAAACATTTTCCACTCACCACAAATGTAGAGATGACAGTTTCTGTGCAGTCAGGTTTAGTAGTGGTGCTCAGACAATGGCCATTTGTAGATCAGTTTGGCTCTATAAGACATTTCTCACTTTGTCATCCTTGTGCTAAGGGTCAGTCAGAAATGGTGAACTATAGCACAACAGTAGTAGAATTCCCAAAATAACAATCCCCCATATTCATCTGTAAACTAGAAGTATACTCTGTACAGTGCACCAAGCTTACAGAGCACCTTAACTGTCACAAAGCTACTGTGGGCTGAAAAAGTGCATTAGTGTAAGTAAACTTACCATAAAAGTAGATGTTCAATTGATCACTGCTGCAGTAGTCTTAGGTATATGGGTTGTATTCTGCTAAGGATATAATGGCTGGCTAGCTTCCAAGCTACAAGAACCTTCCACACACCCAAACCCTCAGTCAGCTTCAGCTGACTGTCTGAAAAAACAGGTTTGGGCACTAAGCCCTTCAGAAATTTCATGTGAAGAGAGAGGGGGATGAGCTCTGAAAGGACAATACTAGGAACAACAAACAAGATATAAAGCTTGTAATGCCTTGTAAACTCATGCATATTGAATAAACTTGCTACTTCTACAACACTTTTAGAATGTAATACTTTCCAAAAAGCCATAGATGAAGCCATGGCCCTGGTAGTGTGGGTCTTGACCCTGCCTGGAATAGTTTTGTCTTGGAAAAGGTAATAACTGAGACAACCATTTCTAAATATTCTGTTTTGACACAGGTTGGCCCCGCTTTTAACCTTCACAAGAAATGAACAACTGACCCAAAGATTTGAAAGATTTAGCTCTATCAAGATAGTATGTAAGTTATTTCTGGATATCCATGGTATGGAGTAGGCTTTCTCCCTCAGGAAAAATGGGGAGCTGGATAGTTTGGCTTAAAGTAAACTTGGATACCACTTTAGGCATAAAAGAAGAATTAGTTCTCAATGAAAACCTGTCTCTGAAGGAAACGAGGTTGCAGGTCAGATACTCTTCTTTTAGAGATCATAGCAACCTCAAGTCAGCCAGATTAGCTGTTCAAATGGAGCAAGTGTTAGCATCTCTAAAACAAAATTAACATTCCCAAGGAGATGCCACTGTTTTTCTTGGAGTCCTCTTATGCAAAACCCCTTTCAAAAAACATTTTGACATGAGAATGCAGTGAAAGTGGAGATCCACTGGCAGACATGCTGAAATGGCCAATAAATGAACCTTGATGGAGGTGTAAGAAAAGCCATTAGATAGTAACTTACACAAATATTGTTAAAACAGAGAACAACTAGCCCACAATGGGTACTGGTTATATTGTTGGAACCAAGAAAACCTTTTGCTTTGTAATATATGATTTTCAAGTAGCAGGCCTTGTTTTGCCTTCATTTGTACCTGCTGCACATCCTCAGTAAACAGATGCCTAAAAGGAATTTAGGCCCTGTCATTTAGCTAGTCATTTGAAGTTGATTGGGGTTGGGGTGTATCAAACACACCTGATATTGTGTGAGAAGATCCATTCTGTGAAGAAGCTTGGGGTAATTGCCCCTGGCCATTTCCAAAAGAAGGGAGAATCACAGTTGCCTGGGCCAGAAGGGAGTCACCATAATAAACTTGGATGATTCCTTCATGTTCTTCAGAAGTACCCTGGATATCAACAGAAAGGGTGCAGAAGCATACAGGACCATTCCTGTTCAAGAAAAAGAGCATGCATCTATTTTCCAGGTCTTCTTCCATGTAGTCATGGAACTGGATCTTGTTTCTAGTGAGAAGGAAAAAGGTCTACCTGAAGAATTTCCCACAGATGTATCAAATCTTGAAAGAGGCCCCCTTTGATCCAGTTTCCATTTATGAGTGACTGTCTCTGTTCTGCACTACTTTGTCTGTGACACAGTTTTGCTCTGACAGAGGGTGGGATGCCTACAGAATGAGATTGTGATGTGAAGCTATATCCCAAGCTAACATAGCTAGTCTATAAAAGGAGTACAACCTGGTTCACCTTTGCTTGTTGGTGTACCATATGACTGCTATATTATCTGTAACAAGTTAAAGAAGTTTGGGGGACAGATGATGATTCAGAGAGTAGAGTGCCTCGATCAGGGCATGCATTTATTTTGCATTTATGCACTTGCATCTGCCCTTGATGTCCCCCACACCTTGCACTTTTATTCCTCCTGAAACTGCTCCCCCGAGGCATCTGTGGTGACTGACTGCTTTGTTACAAGGAGGGAGAAGGTAAGACCTGAGTTTAGGGAAATTAGCTGTCTTCAAGTAATTTCTCTTCTGACAAACCTCAGCAATGAGATTTGAAAAGACAAAGAATGCTGGTGCTCCAACCAAAGAGATTTCAGATACCATTTATTTTTCTCATGTGGTGTCTTGCCAGGGGTATCTTAAGAATCATAGATGCCATGAGACTCACAATCCTGAGATATTCACTCACAGTGACTAAAGTCTGAGTGGAAAACCTTAGAAATAGATCTTTATATAGATCTATTTTTTTCCTGTAGAGGAAAAGCTCTTTGAACTGAGATGTCTAGTGGACACCCCAGAAATGCAATCCTGTTTGAAAGATTCTAAAAAGGCATCTAAACATGGAAAAATGTGGATATGCTTTAGCCTGCAATGAGCTATAAATGGAGACTTTGTGAACTTTCCTGGTGCAGTGGATAATGTAAAGGGTAAGTGTGAGAACTGATAATGTGATCCCAATGCACACAGCTTTAAGAAACATATAAAGTTTGGATGCATAGGGATGTAGTAAACCTTTTTAAATCTACTGCTACCAGAAAACGTAAATGAGGAAGAAGAGGCAACAGGTTGTGAAGTGACAGTATTTTTAACTTGGTCACAATCACAACCAGGTTTAGGAAACAAAAAAATCCAGAACTGGTCTCCAAGTATCTTCTTTCTTTCTTTGGCATTACAAATATCTTTGAATAAAAACCTTTCCTAGCCTGGGAAGTAGGAGCTGGTTCTATCACTCCCTGAGACAGCATGTGTTGACGGACAGGGAGAAACAGAAGAGTCTGGTCTGGTGGTTGAGGAGTTACCACCTGGAAAGGAAGGATTTCCTCCCAATACTAATTGTAACCTGGATGAATGATCTTCAGAAGCCATTTGTCTGAAATTATGTGTTGCCAAACCGAAAAGTGCAGACTCTGACTTTCTGGATGGGAAAAGGGACTACCAGGCTGGGAGGGGGGTCACAAGCTCCCCTAAAACATCATTGTGACTTGTTGGACTGTACTTGGTTTGGAGCATTCCTGAATTATTTTTGGAACCCCCGCCATTTTATTTTTCTTAAATGCCTGTTTTCCCACATTTTGGTGATGCTGTTCATTTTGTTTTTTGTTTTTTTTTACTGGAACTGGATGGAGGATTAGATAATACTTCGGAAAATTTGAAAAAGAAGGTCTGCAAAATCATAGAGATTCTCTATATCAGCACAAGCTTTTCATCACACTCTGATGACTATTGCAGCAGTGGAACCAAAAACTAAATCTCTGCCTAAACGAGAATTTAAAACTTCACTTTTTACATCTGGGTGGCTCTGAGAACACAGTCAGCAAAACTCCACAAAACAATACCAGTGGCCATAGCCCTGGAAGAAGTATCATCTGAGTCATACACACTGTAAACAATGGCTTGTGACCTGTGAATTGGAAGCAACTAAATTATTTCAGTTACACTTTTCCTCACAAGAAGAAACTGTGACAAAACATCCCTCATACTTTCACAATTAGTCAGAATAAACTTTAACATAGAAGCATGACAATTCAAAATTCTGAAAATGAAAGTTGCAGAAGAATACAATTTTCCCCCATCTTTATCAATCTTCCTTTCCTTTAAGAAAGAGTAGGATTGAAATTAACCAAATATTTAGTAGCAGTAGGATTAACTAAATCCATAACAGCTGGGTCAGGTTTGGGATGAGTATATAAAGACAAAAAAGGGATACAACCTGGTTCACCCTTGCTTGCTGATGTACCACATGACTGCAGTACTGCCTGTAACAACTTAAAGTTTGGGGGACCACTGACGTTTCAGACAGTTGTTAGACTCATCTGCCTTTTTAGGGGCAGCAGGCTGACTATCAGGAAAATTGCAGGCAGTAATACACACATCCTGTAGAGATGACAGAACTGGAGGAATGGGTGAAGGTTCTGGAAATTCCATCTGTAACAGCTCATAGTATTTACTGAGGAAATGAGAAACCCCAGTGTTCTTCCACTGAAAATACTGGCACATTCTGAAAATAGTCAGAGAAAGAGAAACCCCTGCAGGGAGAATCTGAAACTGAGCTCTCCTCTTAGTCTGAATCAGAAACCTGAGGAGAAAACCCTGCATCTATCCCTTCATTTCCAGTCCAGATTCAAACTCTTGAGTTTCTTCAGGCAAAGACATGTTCTCTTTATTTTACCAGTAACCATCTTACAAGAAGGATCAATAGTCTGAATTAAATCCTAGCCAGACTGAGTAAACTACTCCTGTCTAAGGAAATTTCAGGGGGGTAGATACATGTTTAGTTTTCTGTTTCTTTTTGACAGGAAAATGGTGCCAACACTATTATTAATGGCAGCAGCAGCAGCTTCCCCCAGGGATGTGCACAGCATTCTGAACAAACAGTGAAGTCTTGGCTTTTCCCTCTCCCATGACCAACAAGAGAGGCTCTCCATTGTCACTGAGGAGAACCTCAACAGCTGCAAAGGACGTGGCTAACTCCTAGTCCATAACAGCTATAAGTGCTGCATGAGAGGGATCCGGAGTAAAAGATGAATGGTCTGAGGAACAAGCTATGGCCAAAAGAGTCACCCACCTACAGTTAAGGCAAATTGCTAACCTGCTGTGGTTGAAAAAGTTGTTTGCTTAACTCAGTGATGGCGAACCTTTTGGGCTTGGTGTGTCAAAAAATTGGAAAATGCATAACTTGACTCTGCTGGAGTGTCACCCCTCCCACTGAACAAAAGAGAAACAATTCTTTACATATTCATTTATTTAAAAAAATACAGTCATCAAGTGTGCTGCTATGTATTATAAAAGTAAAAGAAAAATCAGTGTCTTACAATAAAGATAATATGCACACTAACTGGGCTTAAAATACTTCACCTACTTTTAATAGTAATTTTGAATTGAACTGAAAAAATATGGAACACATTGCATTTGATTTGATTAACATCAATTAATGTCTTTTTTGTTGCTGAGTTTTAATAAATAAGTGCAGAGTCACATATTTCTTGTATTTTTGTTCATTCAGTTTCTTTGGTAACTTGTGTTGGTGACTGCTGGTGTGCCACCCAAAACGATGAGTTGTGTCACCTTTGACACGCATGTCATAGGTTCACCATCACTGGCTTAACTTTTCCTTTTTCTGGCTGGAAGTAGGACTGTTCATTAGACTGGTAGTTTGTTCCATGGTCAAGCTGAAAATGGTGCCCCTTTCCCATGGAAAATAATCAGCAAGAGCTTGTATAATTTAAAAATCTTTAAAAGTCACTTATTTCACAGAAAACATGGTAAAGTCCTTTAAAATACTTTGCATCCTGAAAAAGTAAAATAAGCACAATTTCTCCAGAGGAAAAAAAATATTTTTCAATTTCTTTAAGCAACGTTTAAACTGTCAGTAAAAATGTGTGCTCTCTTTAAAAAGTATAGATAAATCCTGTGACAGTCCATAAAAACACAAAACTTCTAGCTTTAAAATAACTTTCCTGAAGAAGAAAGTACAATAAAACAGACATTTTTTAAAATATTTGAAACGATTTTTGCCAAAGGGAAATTATCACCCCAGCACAGGATCAGCACAATCCAACCATCAATACTAAAAAGCCCACAGAGGAGCAGTCTTTGATGGAAGGACTTAGCACCTAAATCTATCTTTTTAGTCTACTTTCCTCAAGCTGATTGGCAGTTTGGGTGCATTGAATCTTTGGAAGTTGACCAGATGTTATATCCTTAACAGGATAGAACCCATATAGCTAAGGCTACAGCAGAGGTAATCAATGTGATAAACATCAACAGTTCCTATTTACAAATGAAGCTCCATGAACTGAATCCTTGCATGACATTACTAGCAGATCCCAAATAAGACAGTAGACTTAATACTTTGTATTTAACCTTCTCCTTCAAGGACTTGTAGCTCATTGTAGGAAAACTTCATAATTTTTTTAAGTTTAGGGAGTAGCATGCATATTGTTAACTATTATTTGTACTGTTGATGTCTGAATTCATTTAACAGACTGATCTGAATGGTACAAAGTTGACCATCACAATAAGGCTCCTTCTGCTTTATTGCATTAATTGTAAACATTCATACACATTTTGTGCATAACTGCAGTCTGTCTGCCTTATCCTCTTGGATGGGTGCGGTTAGAATACTTTTCGGGATCATGATAGCACAGTTATCACCTATGTCCATGGCACAAGCTGAATATGTACTTAAAGAATACTTTACTTTTCCTGGTTTTGTTACAGAAACTATTAGCCTTTGGATTGTCTTTTCTGTCCTAACAAACCTAATGTACATAATAAGCAAGAGTATTGTGTTATAAACCCCTTTCCTGTCACTGTACTGTCAAAAATTACAAATGTTTTATCATGTCTTTGACATGATGTGAGAGTCACATTAGGACAGTGAATAATAACAGGAAGCCAGCTGGATTCTGTATTTTCAAGTTCTAATGCTACATAATGGTTGGCAGTGAATAAACCCTGCAATACAGGATATTTGACTGTGGTTCACCATTATTGTATCTCAGTAGGTCTGGCTAGAAGCCATGAATCAGGCTGCCTAATTTACCTGCAAGTAAGTTCAGCTCAGTTGTACAATACCTAGGGACTGTATTAATGTGCCCAGTTCTATCAGTTATTAATGAAATGTACTTTGGAGACAGCGTTACTCTTACTTCTGACCCTCTTCCTAAATGTAGATGTTATTTTTTCATTAACTTGTTTATTCATCAACATCTTAATAATTATTCTGTATATCATAATGACTCTTTGTATAGAGTAGTATGTGCCACATGCCCAACCCCCCATGTACTCTGTAACCCATCTCTAATCTTATCCAAATAGGGCGGGCATTAAAAATCAGTATTCTCTTCTAGGAATACGGCAGTATATAATCAATGGAAGAATATAGCTGACTTATTAGAAAATCAATAATAGAAATATAATATTCAGTTTTTATTCACTTGTTTTAACTTACTTAAAAAGTGAACATCTGTGTACATAGTTTATTGTCTTAATTTTGATCTTTTATCTCAATGTTTTTGTTTTTACCTATCTCATCATAAAATATGATTCATTTTTTGTTAATAATTGTATCTTTAAGAAATGCTTTCAATAAAATTTATTTAAAAAAAAATCAGTATTCTGATTTTTCTGATATATGCAAGATGTACATTTCTTTATTTGTAGACAGAAGTGTTTTATAATTCCAGAATAGTACACATAACAGAATCACAATTAGTATATAGCTGACTGCTTTAAAATTTGATTCTGAAGTAATACATTCTTATTCACAGTTTGAAAAACTCATACCTGAATGCAGAAATATTATAAATGAAATATTTGTGTGAAATGCTTTAATAATGCAATCAACAATAAGTCTCCTGAAACTGCTACTATAACACAATTTTGTGGAATATTCCATTATGTTCCTTTCCTTATGAACAAGCATTATACAATGTATAATCTTGTTTAAGTAGCTTATATGCAAATGTGTTCAGCTGTACTGTATATCTGTATGCACATTTTTTTGCAGTGTATACTTTTATACTGACTGGTACATTTTAAAAATTTTCACTCAGCGCCTTAGCTGAAAAGGCATTTCCAACCCACTCAGACTTTACCAGTAAACAATTGCCAATAACTAACTAACTAAATAAGTAAACAAATAAATGACTAAAATTCCAAACATTAACAGTTCAAAACATTGCTGCAGAAGTGCCATGTCTCACTGTACCATCTAATATGGAAGGCAGTTCCCCTCTCAGTCCCATTAGTTTACTGACTTAGAGGTTGTGCTATTTATGAAATGGGGGAATAATTATGTTTGTAGCAAAATGAAGTGTTGACATTACTCTGATGTAATGCAACCTCAGAGTTAGTGTACTTAGTCGTGGGGTGTGGAGGTACAGCCCCTACATTGGGGAACATATTCACAATACTTTGAAGTAATGCAACCTCAGAGTTAGTGTACTTAGATGTGGGTTGTGGAGGTACAGCTGTATATTCACATTACTTTGAGGTAATATAACCTCAGAGTTAGTATACTTAGTAATGGGAATGTGGAGGTACAGACTCTACATTGGGGTACGTATTCGCAATACTCTGAGGTAATGCAACCTCAGAGTTAGTATACTTAGTAGTGGAGCGTGGAGGTACAGCCCCTACACTGGGGTGCATATAGGTTCATAGGTGTTGACTAGGCTAACTGCCACAAGGGCCTTTTTAAGCCTAGTCATGCATCCCAAATCTCTGACAAGTTTTGATACCCTTGATAAATGTAAGCATGGGCCTGGGAGATGAACCATTCACATTATACTTAGGTAATATAACCTCAGAGTTAGTATACTTAGTAATGGGGGTGTGGAGGTACAGACCCTACATTGGGGTACATATTCACAATACTCTGAGGAAATGCAACCTCAGAGTTAGTACACTTAGTAGTGAAGTATGGAGGTACAGCCCCTACATTGGGGTGCATGTTCACGTTATTCATAGGTAATATAACCTCAGAGTCAGTATACTTAGTAATGGGGGTGTGGAGGTACAGTCCCTACATTGGGGGTGCTTATTCACATTACTCTGAGGTATTGTAATCTCAGAGTTAGTATACTTAGTAATGGGGGTGTACCTCCACACCCCAATTACTAAGTATACTAACTCTGAGATATTATAATCTCAGAATTAGAATACTTAGTAATGGGGTGTGGAGGTACAGCCCCTACATTGGGGGTGCTGTTCATAGGTTCATAGGTAGGCACTAGGCTATCAGTCCTGGGGCCTATACAAGCCCAGCCAAAAAGGTAACCTGGCTTTTTCCACCCAAGAACATTATTTTCCTGTGCCACTGTCGAGCAGAGCCACAGAGGTGATCCCCGGGGTGAATTTCCTATTTCCCATCCAGTCATCAAGATTACTCTGAGGTATTATAACCTCAGAGTTTGTATACTTAGTAATGGGGTGTGGCGGTACAGCCCATACATTGGGGGTGCTTATTCACATTGTTTATTTATTTACATTTGTTTACCGGGAAAGTCAAAGTGGGCCAGAAGCCCATTTTCAGTGGAGGCCCGGGGAGAAAAGCTCCACAGAAATATAAGCAAAATACAATAATTAGATAGAAGAAAAATCCCAAGGCCAAATGTGAGCAAACTCCAAAACAATTATTCCAGACAGCAAATCCAAAATATACGGAAAAAGGCACAGAAATAAAAAATAAAAATAAAGCATATTTTGGATTTTTTATTTCTGTGCCTGTTTCTGTATATTTGGGATTTGCTGTCTGGAACAATAATTAGATAGTACAATAGTATACATACAGTAAGATGAAGAAGACACATCATCTAGTTAATATATACAGAGTAGTATTCAATAGTTTTGCCTTCATTTGTGTTCTTTCCGCGTATTGGAGTTCAGTAAACAGATGCCTAAAAGCAGAAGCATACAGGAATTATTTCTCCCAAGTTCAAGAAAAGAGCATGCATCTATTTTCAGGGTCTACCTGAAGAATTTCCTTACAGATGTATCACACAAATCTTGGAAAGAGGGCCCCGCTCTGACAGAGGTGGGATGCCTGGTACAGAATGAGATTGTGATGAATATATCCCAAGTTTTCAATATAGTTGGCCCATAAAAAAGTACTTTCTGACAAACTCTAGCAAATGAGATTTGAAAAGACAAAAGAGAACAAGCAGTGCTCCAACCAAAAGAACTGATAATGTGATCCCAATGCACACAGCTTACAGTATGTATAAAGTTTACCTTAAATCTACTGCTACCAGAAAACGTGAAATGAGGAAGAAGAGGCAACAGGTTGTGAAGTGACAGTATTTTTAACTTTAGTCACAATCACAACCAGGTTTAGGAAACAAAAAAATCCAGAACTGGTCTCCAAGTATCTTCTTTCTTTCTTTGGCATTACAACATTGAATAAAAACCTTTCCTAGCCTGGGAATAGTGAGTAGAGCTGGTTCTATCACTACCCCTGAGACAGCATGTGCTGACGGACAGGAGTAAAACAGAAGAGTCTGGTCTGGTGGGTTGAGGAGTTACCACCTGGAAAGGAAGGATTTCCTCCCACTAATAATTGTAACCTGGATGAATGATTCCTTCTTGGTGAAGCTTTCATTTGTTTGAAAACTGAAATTCTGTGTTGCCAAACCGAAAAGTGCAGGACTCTGACTCTTCTGGATAAAAGGGGAAAAGGGACTACCAGGTTGGGAGGGGGTCACAAGTTCCCATGCTAAAACACTGGCTTCATTGTGACTTGTTGGACTGTACTTTGTTTGGAGTTACATTCCTGAATTATTTTTGGAAACCCCCGCCCTTTTATTTTTCTTAAATGCCTGTTTTCCCACATTTTGATGCTGTTCATTTTGTTTTTTTACTGGATGAAGGATTAGATAATACTGAAAATTTGAAAAAGAAGGTCTGCAAAAATCATAGAGATTCTCAAAGCACAAGCTTTTCTATCACACTCTGATGACTATTGCAGCAGTGGAACCAAAACTAAATCTCTGCCTAAACGAGAAATTTAAAACTCACTTTTACATCTGGGTGGCTCTGAGAACACAGTCAGCAAAACTCTAAAAACAATACCAGTGGCCATAGCCCCAGAAGTATCATCTGAGTCATACACTGTAAACAATGGCTTGCATCAGAACTGGAAGCAACTAAATTATTTCAGTTACACTTTCTCACAAGAAGAAACTGTGACAAACATCCTCATACTTTCACAATTAGTCAGAACAAACTTTTAACATACAAGCATGACAATTCAAAATTTTGAAAATGAAAGTTACAGAAGAATACAATTTTTCCCCATCTTTATCAATAATCTTCCCTTCCTTTAAGAAAGAGTAGGATTGAAATTAACCAAATATTTAGTAGCAGTAGGATTAACTAAATCCATAACAGCTGGATCAGGTTTGGGATGAGTATATAAAGACAAAAAAGGGATACAACCTGGTTCACCCTTGCTTGCTGATGTACCATGACTGCAGTACTGCCTGTAATAACTTAAAAGTTTGGGGACCACTGACGTTTCAGACAGTTGTTAGACTCCATCTGCCTTTTAGGCAGCAGGCTGACTATCAGGAAAATTGCAGGCAGTAATACACTACATCCTGTAGAGATGACAGAACTGGAGGAATGAAGGTTCTGGAAATTCCATCTGTAACAGCTCATAGTATTTACTGAGGAAATGAGAAACCTCAGTGTTCTTCCACTGAAAATACTGGCACATTCTGAAAATAGTCACAGAAAAGAGAAACCCCGTGAGAATCTGAAACTGAGCTCTCTTAGTCTGAATCAGAAACCTGAGGAGAAAACCCTGCATCTATCCCTTCATTTCCAGTCCAGATTCAGACTCTTGAGTTTCTTCAGGCAAAGAAGTGTTCTCTTTATTTTACCAGTAACCATCTTATAAGAAGGATCAATAGTCTGAATTAAATCCTAGCCAGACTGAGTAAACTACTCCTGTCTAAGGAAATTTCAGGGGAGTAGATACATGTTTAGTTTTCTGTTTCTTTTTGACAGGAAAATGGTGCCAACACTATTATTAATGGCAGCAGCAGCAGCTTCCCCCAGGGATGTGCACAGCATTCTGAACAAACAGTGAAGTCTCCCCTTTTCCCTCTCCCATGACCAACAAAAGAGGCTCTCCATTGTCACTGAGGAGAACCTCAACAGCTGCAAAGGACGTGGCTAACTCCTAGTCCATAACAGCTATAGGTGCTACACGAGAGGGATCCAGAGTAAAAGATGAATGGTCTGAGGAACAAGCTATGGCCAAAAGAGTCACCCACCTACAGTTAAGGCAAATTGCTAACCTGCTGTGGTTGCAAAAGTTATTTGCTTAACTCAGTGATGCATGTAACCTTTGGGCTTTCTGGTGTGTCAAAAATTTGGAAAATGCATAACTTGACTCTGCTGGAGTGTCACCCCTCCCACCGAACAAAAGAGAAACAATTCTTTACATATTCATTTATTTAAAAAAATACAGTCATCAAGTGTGCTGCTATGTATTATAAAAGTAAAAGAAAAATCAGTGTCTTACAATAAAGATAATATGCACACTAACTGGGCTTAAAATACTTCACCTACTTTTAATAGTAATTTTGAACTGAACTGAAAAAATATGGAACACATTGCATTTGATTTGATTAACATCAATTAATGTCTTTTTGTTGTTGAGTTTTAATAAATAAGTGCAGAGTCACATATTTCTTGTATTTTTGTTCATTCAGTTTTGGTAACTTGTGTTGGTGACTGCTGGTGTGCCACCCAAAACGATGAGTTGTGTCACCTGACACGCATGTCATAGGTTCACCATCACTGGCTTAACTTTTCCTTTTCTGGCTGGAAGTAGGACTGTTCATTAGACTGGTAGTTTGTTCCATGGTCAAGCTGAAAATGGTGCCTTTCCCATGGAAAATAATCAGCAAGAGCTTGTATAATTTAAAAATCTTTAAAAGTCACTTATTTCAGAAAACATGGTAAAGTCCTTTAAAATACTTTGCATCCTGAAAAGTAAAATAAGCACAATTTCTCCAGAGGAAAAAAATATTTTTCAATTTCTTTAAGCAACGCTTTAAAACTGTCAGTAAAAATGTGCTCTCTTTAAAAAGTATAGATAAATCCTGTGACAGTCCATAAAAACACAAAACTTCTAGCTTTAAAATAACTTTCCTGAAGAAGAAAGTACAATAAAACAGACATTTTTAAAATATTTGAAACGATTTTTGCCAAAGGGAAATTATTCCCCAGCACAGGATCAGCACAATCCAACCATCAATACTAAAGCCCACAGAGGAGCAGTCTTTGATGGAAGGATCTAGCACCTAAATCTATCTTTTAGTCTACTTCCTCAAGCTGATTGGCAGTTTGGGTGCATTGAATCTTTGGAAGTTGACCAGATGTTATATCCTTAACAGGATAGAACCCATATAGCTAAGGCTACAGCAGAGGTAATCAATGTGATAAACATCAACAGTTCCTATTTACAAATGAAGCTCCATGAACTGAATCCTTGCATGACATTACTAGCAGATCCCAAATAAGACAGTAGACTTAATACTTTGTATTTAACCTTCTCCTTCAAGGACTTGTAGCTCATTGTAGGAAAACCTCATAATTTTTTTTAAGTTTAGGGAGTAGCATGCATATTGTTAACTATTATTTGTACTGTTGATGTCTGAATTCATTTAAGACTGATCTGAATGGTACAAAGTTGACCATCACAACAAGGCTCCTTCTGCTTTATTGCATTAATTGTAAAAATTCATACACATTTTGTGCATAACTGCAGTCTGCCTGCCTTATCCTCTTGGATGGGTGCGGTTAGAATACTTTTCGGTATCATGATAGCACAGTTATCACCTATGTCCATGGCACAAGCTGAATATGTACTTAAAGAATACTCTACTTTTCCTGGTTTTGTTACAGAAACTATTAGCCTTTGGATTGTCTTTTCTGTCCTAACAAACCTAATGTACATAATAAGCAAGAGTATTGTGTTATAAACCCCTTTCCTGTCACTGTACTGTCAGAAATTACAAATGTTTTATCATGTCTTTGACATGATGAGAAGTCACATTAGGACAGTGAATAATAACAGGAAGCCAGCTGGATTCTGTATTTTCAAGTTCTAATGCTACATAATGGTTGGCAGTGAATAAACCCTGCAATACAGGATATTTGACTGTGGTTCACCATTATTGTATCTCAGTAGGTCTGGCTAGAAGCCATGAATCAGGCTGCCTAATTTACCTGCAAGTAAGTTCAGCTCAGTTGTACAATAACTAGGGACTGTATTAATGTGCCCAGTTCTATCAGTTATTAATGAAATGTACTTTGGAGATAGCGTTACTCTTACTTCTGACCCTCTTCCTAAATGTAGATGTTATTTTTTCATTAACGTGTTTATTCATCAACATCTTAATAATTATTCTGTATATCATAATGACTCTTTGTATAGAGCAGTATGTGCCACATGCCCAACCCCCCCCCCATGTACTCTGTAACCCATGTCTAATCTTATCCAAATAGGACGGGCATTAAAAATCAGTATTCTCTTCTAGGAATACAGCAGTATATAATCAATGGAAGAATATAGCTGAATTATAAGAAAATCAATAATAGAAATATAATATTCAGTTTTTATTCACTTGTTTTAACTTACTTAAAAAGTGAACATCTGTGTAAATAGTTTATTGTCTTAATTTTGATTTTTTATCTCAATGTTTTTGTTTTTATCTGTCTCGTCATAAAATATGATTTGTTTTTTGTTAATAATTGTATCTTTAAGAAATGCTTTCAATAAAATTTATTTAAAAAAAAATCAATATTCTGATTTTTCTGATATATGCAAGATGTACATTTCTTTATTTGTATACAGAAGTGTTTTATAATTCCAGAATAGTACACATAACAGAATCACAATTAGTATATAGCTGACTGCTTTAAAATCTGATTCTGAAGTAATAAATTCTTATTCACAGTTTGAAAAACTCATACCTGAATGCAGAAATATTATAAATGAAATATTTGTGTGAAATGCTTTAATAATGCAATCAACAATAAGTCTCCTGAAACTGCTACTATAACACAATTTTGTGGAATATTCCATTATGTTCCTTTCCTTATGAACAAGCATTATACAATGTATAATCTTGTTTAAGTAGCTTATATGCAAATGCGTTCAGCTGTACTGTATATCTGTATGCATATTTTTTGCAGTGTATACTTTTATACTGACTGGTGCATTTTAAAAATTTTCACTCAGCGCCTTAGCTGAAAAGGCATTTCCAACCCACTCAGACTTTACCAGTAAACAATTGCCAATAACTAACTAACTAAATAAGTAAACAAATAAATGACTAAAATTCCAAACATTAACAGTTCAAAACATTGTTGCAGAAGTGCCATGTCTCACTGTACCGTTTAATATGGAAGGCAGTTCCCCTCTCAGTCCCATTAGTTTACTAACTTAGAGGTTGTGCTATTTATGAAATGGGGAAATAATTATGTTTGTAGCAAAATGAAGTGTTGACATTACTCTGATGTAATGCAACCTCAGAGTTAGTGTACTTAGTTGTGGGGTGTGGAGGTACAGCCCCTACATTGGGGAACATATTCACAATACTTTGAGGTAATGCAACCTCAGAGTTAGTGTACTTAGATGTGGGTTGTGGAGGTACAGCTGTATATTCACATTACTTTGAGATAATATAACCTCAGAGTTAGTATACTTAGTAATGGGAATGTGGAGGTACAGACTCTACATTGGGGTACAGAGTTCAATACTCTGAGGTAATGCAACCTCAGAGTTAGTATACTTAGTAGCGGAGCGTGGAGGTACAGCCCCTACACTGGGGTGCATATAGGTTCATAGGTGTTTACTAGGCTAACTGCCACAAGGGCCTTTTTAAGCCTAGTCATGCATTCCAAATCTCTGACAAGTTTTGATACCCTTGATAAGTGTAAGCATGGGCCTGGGAGATGAACCATTCACATTATACTTAGGTAATATAACCTCAGAGTTAGTATACTTAGTAATGGGGGTGTGGAGGTACAGACCCTACATTGGGGTACATATTCACAATACTCTGAGGAAATGCAACCTCAGAGTTAGTACACTTAGTAGTGAAGTATGGAGGTACAGCCCCTACATTGGGGTGCATGTTCACGTTATTCATAGGTAATACAACCTCAGAGTTAGTATACTTAGTAATGGGGGTGTGGAGGTACAGTCCCTACATTGGGGGTGCTTATTCACATTACTCTGAGGTATTGTAATCTCAGAGTTAGTATACTTAGCAATGGGGCTGTACCTCCACACCCCATTACTAAGTATACTAACTCTGAGGTTATAATATCTCAACTTAGTAATGGGTATTTATACCCCATTACTACATACTAACTCTGAGATATTATAATCTCAGAATTAGAATACTTAGTAATGGGGTGTGGAGGTACAGCCCCTACATTGGGGGTGCTGTTCATAGGTAGGTACTAGGCTATTGGTCCTGGGGCCTATACAAGCCCAGCCAAAAAGGTAACCTGGCTTTTGCCACCCAAGAACATTATTTTCCTGTGCCACTGTCGAGCAGAGCCACAGAGGTGATCCCCGGGGTGAATTTCCTATTTCCCATCCAGTCATCAAGATTACTCTAAGGTATTATAACCTCAGAGTTTGTATACTTAGTAATGGGGTGTGGCGATACAGCCCATACATTGAGGGTGCTTATTCACATTGTTTATTTATTTACATTCAAAGTCAAAGTGGGCCAGAAGCCCATTTTCAGTGGAGGCCCGGGGAGAAAAGCTCCACAGAAATATAAGCAAAATACAATAATTAGATAGAAGAAAAATCCCAAGGCCAAATGTGAGCAAATTCCAAAACAATTATTCCAGACAGCAAATCCAAAATATACGGAAACAGGCACAGAAATAAAAAATAAAAATAAAGCATATTTTGGATTTTTTTATTTCTGTGCCTGTTTCTGTATATTTGGGATTTGCTGTCTGGAACAATAATTAGATAATACAATAGTATACATACAGTAAGATGAAGAAGACACATCATCTAGTTAATATATACAGAGTAGTATTCAATACAGTTTTCTAGTAGATAATGCAACCTCAGAGTTATTATACTTCATCATTGGGTGTAGAGATACAGCCTCTGTATAAGGGGTGTCTATTCACATTACTCTGAGGTAACATCACCTCAGAGTTAGTGTATTTAGTCATGGGATATAGAGGTATGGCCACTGTACTGGGGGTGTAAGGTAAGCACAAGCACTTATGGAAAAATGTGTGTGTTATTTTTAAATTTTATATAAAAAAATTGCTCATTTGTGTATGCAGAAAATTGCAATGGTTTATGGTGCCTGTACTATATGTGTGTTTTACTTTACCCCTACGATTATTCATTGTCACTGTTGCACGTTGCAATGTTGGTAATATTCCTGCCTTTCCTAGGTAGGTCAGATGCTTTTTTTGGTTTTAAGCACTTAACTATGTCAACAGAAGTGTTTTTATTATATAGTAGCTTTATATCTGATAACATTTTACATACCCAAGCAATACGTTCATCATGGTAGAGGTTCTACTAAAACCTTTTCCGTTAACTAATTAGCAGGAATGATATGCAGCATTTCTCCAGTATCACTTCAAAGCTGAAATGATATTTTTGTGCAAAGCTTATGCCAATGTAACTTCTTCAGTATACAATAATGTAATACATTTAAATGATACAAATACCTAAAGATTGATCACAGTACATTCAACATTTAAAATATCAAACCTAAAAAGACCAAAAGAGGCAGAAACTAACCTCTTCCAACCAGTTAACCAGAAGCATAGCTGGTCAATCAGTGGCCTAGGTCAGTACCATGAACTAACTCTCCTCTCTCCCAACTCTTCAAGTGAAAACATTTTTTCTACTGACACACCAACAAGGTAATCAGACGCATGACACCCCCAGCATCTGCCCCAGCTGTTGAGGCCTTGTTGATGTGCCCTGCCCCAACCCTCCTTTAATTTATTTTTTTTTATTTAAGAACAACAAAAAAAAAAACTTCTTTCAAACTATTGTAAACTGTTTGCTAACATTTGCTACAGCTTATACCCTGCCTGACTGCAAGGAGCGCTACAGTGTTCAAGCTTTAGTTTAAAAAAATATTTTTAAACTGTAGCAAACAGTTGCTACAGTTTATATCCTGACTGCATGGAGTGCTACAACACTCAGGTTTTACTTAAAAAAAATGCTGTTTTACTTTTAAACTGTAGCAAACTGTGTGCCACCATGCAGCTAGCAGGTGCTAGTTTAGACCACACAAGGCACATGACAGCACTCAGGTTTGATTGTAAATGCAATACCAGCTTTTAAAATGTCATTAAAGAGCAATTGGGATCAGCTGATTGCCACTCCCCCACCAATATTTTGCCCCTTGCCCCACCCTAGCTACTGCTGTAAACTCTACCACTAACTCCAGTTAACCTTCATTGGAACAGTTTTAGCATTATGGGAGGGGGGGAAAACCCTTTCTGTACCATTACCGCTAAACACATAATCTTGGACATAACATACAAACACACCCACACATACAAACACACAGACACTTAACTCAACTATCACTTAATTATGCTTAAAATATTGGCTTTCATAATTTTATTAACAGTTATCAAATAAAATGTATATGTGAACATTGGAAGTTTTTCAGTCAAATCATAAATATTCATAAATATTTGACTCCATGATTGAGGTTTGGTCATACAACTATTACAAAACAAATAATTAGATTGTAAAATAGATTACACAAGGACTGCTCATTGCTATTCAGAAATGAGCACTCTGATTGGACAGTCCAACCACTGTGCCCATTGTATATGGAGAATATACCAATAGAATAAAGTCCAGCCGCTGAAGTACTATTGAGTGGCCAGACTTTCTATTGTCATATACTGAGGAACAGCAAAATACAAGAACAATTATGTATGTTTTGCAAAACTAAACAAATAGAAAAATACCTGATTTTCCTTGCATTTCTCCACTGTCCATCGTAAAATCACAACTCTTTCAATATTAAAAAAAAAAGTAATGGAGATTCTATTATCTCAGTTGTTTCTCTTGCACTGCACTGATGTACTGTGCAAGTTTAGGAATGCAAGTCCCATAGGCATGTGCAGTACATCAGAAAACAAGGAAGAACACAAAAGAAGACTGAAGTGCTGTTATAAAAAACATTTAAGAAAGGAAAATAATTTCTTTCTTAAATAATATTGTATAAAGCAATAATCCAATTGCTATAGGAATGCTCTTGAAGGGACAAATCATGAGGGCAGCTAGGTTGAACCCCAGTGAGATGGGCTATACAGAGGAACTCAGGATGAGAGGGATGTTTGTGAACAGAGGGTATGATGACCATACCTTTAACAGGATGGAGTTAGAGGTCAGCATGCTTCGATCTACTGTAGCAAGACCCTATTTTTCTGAACCAATTACGGCATGTGAAGTAGAACAATCTGGTCGCACGACCTCTCCCTATTCATTAAGATCTCCACTGTTTTACACCCAGGATGCAGGGGCGATTAGAAATTTTCTAGAGAAACGCTGGGAGATACTGACTCTTGATCCAGCAGTCAGGGAAGTGGTAGGTCCGAAACTCATGGTGACTTACAAAAATAAGCCCAATATAAAAAGCATGCTATGTAATAAGACTCTGTACCTTCCTCTAGGTGCTAGTACTATAATGGGAACGAACACTAATCCGTGTGGACATTGTAATCAATGTGTATTGATAGATACAAGAATGTCCTTTGTCCATCCAGTCACTCATTTTGAATTCAAGTTTCGTACAAATACTAACTGTATGAGTTCTAACATTGTTTATCTGGCTAGGTGCTCTGCTTGCACTTCGTTTTACATTGGTAAAACGAATAGGACTTTTAAAGAGAGGATTAGAGAGCATATGTATCAGATAAGGATAGGTAGTGATACTAATGCACTAGCCAGGCATGTTAAGTCCACAGGCCCACAGCATACATTTTTGTTCTGTATTATACAAGAGGTTTTTTCCAATGCTAGGGGTGGTGACCTTATTAATTACACCCTAGAAAGGGAAATGAGCTGGATAATTAGGTGTAGGGCTGATAGGCCCCCCGGATTGAATGATAAGGCACATATAGCAGCCTTCTTGAGGAAGAAGAGGTGCTATAGACCTTAATGTTAATAACATTATTAGTTCTATTAGCATTAGGACAGTGATTGCATTTGTATAAAATGTTTTTAAGTAATATATGTTTTATTAGGATAGTGATTGCATTTATAAAATTGTTTTAAATAATATACATTTTATAAGTACTATGTGTGTAAGTCTATATGAGGTTTAACGCTTTTCTTGTTTTAATAGATGTTTTATGTTTTTAAATAGAAAAAGGTTTTTATTCCACTCATGCACATGATATTTTTTAACCAATCGATAGAGACATCCTTGTATTTAAAATGTGAATGGAGTATGTAGTATTGTACTGTCTGAGGAAGCCTACGGGTGAAAGCGCTAACAGTTTTGGAGTATTAAACTACTTGATTCTCATTATTTCTGCATATTCATTTTTGTGTAAAATTTGTGATTGTGGACAGTTTTTAAACTGTGGAGTTTTATACCATAACATTCTTCATCCAACCATTGGACCCAGCGCATGGTATCGTTTTTAATAATCCAATCTTGTTTATGGGTATAAGAGGATTGACCCAGTATTGGCTTTGTTTAATCACTGAGGTTTGCCTTTGTGATAAAAGCACAGCAACCATGAATAAATCCTGATATACTCAGGCACAGTTGTGGATAATTATTTAACTATGCAACTGCTATTAAGATGAGTGCCTTACATTTTTTCTTTTTTAAGAACCATTTTTCCCTTTCATAAGCCTATGTTGTTACAGATAGTACACGAAGAGATGGCAGTTATTCTTATAATAATACAGCATATATACTATCACATGGAGACATTTGGTCTGTTATGAAAATCCATGGATGTAGTCAGTTTGTAGTTTTGGTACTGACCCATAAAACATGCTAAACTAGGTTTCAAGATTTCTTTTTCTCTTGCTATCTTTCACTGGCTGGCTCACTCTATTTGTAAACTAGGTAGCTGGTGAATTGAGAACCCTAACTTTTCAAGCCATAAATTGAGCTAATGGCACAACATTTTGATAGATAACTCTATAAAGAGGACATTACTGCAGATCAAAATTAATAATGGTTAAAAGTAGTTTGCATGAAGGATTCACACAGAATATACAATACTGTGATACAAAGATAAGAATGTATTTTACAGTAAATACAATATAAAATACTTGTAACATTTGCTCTATGAATTAACTATGGTATTTTTTTTACTTTCAGTAACTGTGCAAATTTCATATTATATGTCATTGCAGTCCTGTAAATATGATCTTCAAATCTGTATCTGATGTCCTGTAAATTTCTTAATGTTTGAATTATATTAAGGATGACAGTTGTCCTTAGCTCTCATTTGCTTCTGTAAACATTCATTCATTCTCTTATACCTGTTTTATCCATTTCAGGGCTGTAAGACTGCTGGAGCCTACTTTGACAAGCAATAGCCATAATGAAGACAATCAATTCTGGACAGAAGACCAGTCCATTGCAAACATTGATTCATTCATGTATTTTCAGTATCCACCTTCTCCAGGATTGTGGTGAAAAGGAGCAGAAATCCTGTCCATTCCATAATTGTATTCTTCTGTATGTTTTCTGTGATCACATGTTCTTATTTATTTATTTATTTGCAGTTGGTTTACCAGGATAATCCATTAGGCCTAGAAGAACCCATTTTCAATGGAGTCCTGGGGAGAAAAGCTCCAAAAACAAAACAATAATTACAAACAAAAATTACAATCAAAGCTTTTGTTACAGTAAGTACAAAAGTACTAGTACAAACATTGCATTTAAACATACAATTTCTAAAGCAAAAATGACAATCAAAGTTTTGGTTATACTAATTACAGATAAAATATTTCATTTAACAGAGACAATTTCTGAGATGAAAAGTGTCAGCATTGTAAATCTAGAGTAATTGTTTACACATGGATTGGTTCTTGCTAAAACCATGCATGGAATCAGAGAAGACTGAGATGGAGAGGAGAAGAGATTAAGAGAGGTGGGAGCAGGAGCATTCCCATTGAGATATAAGGTGTGAGTGGAGTGAACTTTTAAAGGAAGAGAGGTTTGCAGTGGTATGGATGGATGGAGGTAGGGAGTTCCAGTGACATGTGAGGATGAAGGGTAGGAGATTTTTGCCGGAGGGATGGGTAGGTTTATGCATTTCTACTAGGTTTTGATTGTTAGATCTTAAGAGTCTTAAGGGAGGTGCATTTTGGAGGTTGAGGATAGGGAGGGACAGAGGGAGAGGATGAAAATGAGTTTGTGGGCATGAATGTGTTGAATATAGAAGAAATAATTGAGCAGCTCTAACCAATTTAAATTATGAAGGGCTACACAGTGATGGGTAGAAGACTTTTGGCTTGTGGCAAACATCACAATTTTGTAATAGCAAGAGGAGAGTTTTGCATTAAGAGAGGATTGTAGGTTTGCTAGATGTGCAGAATCATAAAGAAGAGAAGGGATGAGATATGTGGTAGAGAGAATGAACTTAGTAGAAGGAGTAAGGTAGTGATTGTGGCAGTAAGGCATGCCAAGTTTCTGGTGTTTTTTTTGTTATATTTATTTGTAGGTGAGAGTTGAATTTGAGCTGGTCATCAATGTGGACATCTAGTAATTTAGCCTCAGATACTAATTCGAGAGATGTATTGTTTTGGCTTTTGATGGAGAATTAATTTTTGTCAATAATGGCTGTTTTTGTAGAGGTAAATAACATTAGTTTGGTTTTTGAGGCATTGAGTGCTAGGTGATTGTCTAACATCCATTATTCAGTGGTAGAGAAAGTTTTATCGGGATAGTCTGACTGGGCACAAGGCCCATTTTCAGCAGAGGTCTAGGGAGAAATTCTTCAGTTTACATAATGAGTTGAAGGCAGCTATATAAGATTTACATAATAAATGAACATACATAGAATAGTAATCCATCCATCCATCACCCCTTTTCCCATTTTTGTACATGGACTCAGGGTGTCACTTCAACAGTGACAATCATCTAGAGCAATGTTTTACACCCCTGGGTGGCTAGCCTTGCTGTAGTAGTTCTTCCACACCACACTTGTACACAAACTCACACCTATGGCCAATTTAGAGTGTCCAATCTACTGACTGTATGTCTTTGGAATGTCGGAGGAAACTCGAGAACTTAGAGAAAATGCATGCAAACACAGGGAGGACATGCAGACTCCACACAGAAGTCATCCCAGCCAAGAATCAAACCAGGGAACATCTTGCTGTGAGGTGACAAAGCTATCTGCTGTGCCAATGTGCTGCTTACATAGAATAGTAATGATGACAGTTAAAACAGGAATACAGTAAAATATTAGCTAATATCAAGCTTATAAGAGTCTAGTTACTTTCAAAAGGAATCAGCTGTAAATATATATTTGGTAGGTGACAGTGAAGTAATTAAAGGGTGAAGATAGTTACAAATTATGAAGGAGTACTGAGGAGGTCCAGGTGAAAGGGAGATAGACATAATAATGATAATAGTTAGATAGTTAACAGATTGTGAAGAAGTAGCTGTATTATGGCCAGTTACATGAAAAAGTGGGAACAATAAGGGTTGTGAGATTATCCAGAAACTGGTTGAGCTTTGATTTGGATGGAGATATGGAGATTTAAGTTTAGAGTAAGTGGGGTGAGTGGGAATAGGAGGTAGGTGAGGAGAGTGATCCTGAGCAGAGTGGGGGTGAAAGGAATGGAATGGATTCTACTTGCACAGAATGTTGTGGGATAGAAAACAATCAATCAGTGAACTGGGCCAAAAGAAGTTAAGTGTGTGTAATTGTTACTGTTTCTACTTTACTATATAAAGTTAATTATATAAAGCAGGGGATTAATGAGAAAGTTTACACACTTACTATGTAGGGTACTGGCAGCAAAAATAGTTTAGTACATAAAATAAGCTGAGAAAAAAATAAATAAGAAAAGTGAGATTGTGGTGGCTTGACCAAATCTACTGCTTATTTGGGTGCTGTTAAAGAAAAAAAAGAAATTAGATTAATAACAAAAGAAAACTGCTGGTTAATTACCTGATGTTTAGAAAAAAATAGGGGAAGGGCAATAAGTTTACCTAATGTGGGGTCTATGAAAGACTTATATCTACCCCTTGAGTGGAATCTCCTCTTTACATACTCTGATTAAGATTCTATCCTCCTCTATGCATGCTGCAATTATATTCCTCCTTACACAGTTCACAATTATATTCACCTCTACATATTCTCTCACTATATTCTCCTGAGGTATTCCTACATTTATAGTCTTTCTGATCATACCATATAATTATATTGTTCTGTACATACTTCATGATCATATCCTCCTCTACATATTCTGGGACTGTAGTCTTCCTTGCATACTGCAAAATTATATTGTTCTATACATGTTTTTGACTATCTCATGCTGTATACAATCTGTGATTATATTATTCTGTACATATTTCTTGATTATTTTTCCTATAAGTACTTTGGAATTGTACATTCTGCAACACATTATGTGATTATATTCTTACAATCATCTTGATTACACATTTTGTGATGATATTCTCCCTACATGCTCCTTGGTTAAATCATGCACTATTTATTTTGTGATTATATTCTCCTGTATATACTCCATAATTACAAACTCTGCTGTGCATTTTGTGTTTATATTCTCCTTAAACACTGCTTAATTATATCTACATTCACATTCTGTGATAATATTATTTTGTGCATCCTCCTTGATTGTTGTACTGCTGTACATAATCTGTAATCATACCCAACAATATTTCTCCTGTACACTTACTGAAACAATATTCTCCTGTGTATGACATACACGTAGAATGAGAGTACTGCTTCTTCTCATATTTAGTAAGCTGGAGTGCAAGTCATGTGACCAGGCTTGTATAAAGATCTGAAATGAAAGCATTTAAATGGTGCCACTCTGTGGTGCATGTGCCAAGATGTAGCCTGAACTGTTTGAGAAATGTAATGTTTGCATGCACATTTGACACTGTACATACTCTGATTATATTCTCCTGCACATGTTATATTGCTTACACTGTACTGTAGCAATGCAGTGGTTGCATTCTGGTGTCCATGCTCCATGATTACATTATCTTGGGAATAACTAAAGTGATATTTTCCTGTTCATCATCCATAATGGGTGTTCATTAAAATTCTGATAACTGTAACTGTAATCTTCAGAAGTATGGAAATATAAGTGTGATTTAGGGGAACACATACTAAGTCTGGAACTGTGGTAATTTTTAGAATTAGTATATATAAATAGCAAGGGTGTAGAGGATATGGTTCCCAATGTTTGAGGGGACAGGAGGTAAGTACCCACAAAAAAGTTTTAAAGTAGTAACAACATAATTTGACATTTGCTGTAATTTGTTGGAACATCTCTTTATTTTTCTGCGTCAGGGCTTGTAGTCTTACACTTTCAATAGGGAGCCCTCCATGATAAAGTCTCCTGTACATATTATTTGATTATTGCCCACTGTACATACTCTGATTATATATCCCCTGTACCTGTTGTTTGATTATATTCTCCTATCCATACTCCCTAGTTAAACTCACCTGACCATCCTCATTGACTATGCATTAAAAATTATTATGATTTCCATGGCACCGCCGCTAGAATGTATAATGAGTGATTGCTCAGGACAAGTCCAACTACCTGGTTAATAAATCTATACATTAGTCTATTATGTTCATGAAGGAATTGCAAAGGCTGGTAATAGTAGTAAACACTGCTGGGAATCTGTTGTCACTCTTTGAAGCCAAATATGTTTTCTTCAGGTTTGTTAAATCCTGCATAATGTGAGATCTTGGGTTCAACTATGTGTTTTATAGAAGGGCCAATGGCAGAGTATTTGGCCTCAATCAGACACCAGCATGTGAGAAAATCAGATGTCCTACAGGTTCCTTATTTCTTTTAGAAGCTGTAGGGTGACACATTTCACAAGTACTGTTTAAGAAAAGATCTCCGTACAAAAAAAACCCCAAACAAACAAAAAAAAGCAGATCTCTAAATTATACATAATTTCACTTCACGGTGCTTTATTTAAAATTAAAATTGTGCATAACTTCAAAAGTAAAACATTTTACATCTTCTAAAGAGTTTCTTGCATTTTAGATACACATTTTCCAAGCATTAGAGGAATACATGTTCTCTTTTTAGGTCCTGTTAAATGTATTTGCATGTTGATTAGATATTTAGCTGATTAACATGGATATAGCTAAGAAGCTGACAGATCTGATTTCCTCAAGTGGAGATAAGTTTATTAAGGCAATCCAGAGACATAATTTAGTCTGAATTCTGGACAGATCAATGTTGTCAAGATCTACAAAAGCAGTGCAGTTATTTTGATAGTGCTCAGGTGCAATTTGTATGGATTTTAATTTGGCACTAAGCCATGTCCACCAGGTATAGAAGTGATATTATAGATAGTGCACGTTATATGATGCCATATTTTTTTCTGATTGACCCTCCCATGTCTTTCATTCCTTTTATATTCCTTTTATTATAACTGAAATTTTACGGAAATTCAGTTTCTTGCTTACATTTTTTCTCCTTGGGATAAACATGAAAAGTATATTTTTGAAGATGTTGCATCAGAACATGCATTCTTTGTTTAACTGCTTAAATTATGAGTACTGAGGGATGAATTCTTATACTACTGTGCTTTGTCTTTGAGACCTAACCTTATTAGGATGAAGAATTCCTGTTTTACTGAGCTTTGACCTTGAGACCAAACCTTATCAGACATGAATAAATCCTAGATTCTAAAATGGCACATCTAATGATGAATCAATTTATTTTTTGACTTGCTGACACCACATTCTAGTCCAAGTAATTCCCATCAGGATATTCATCACAATAGTTGATGAACAGTTGCAGCTATCAGTCCTCACAGAAAACGCAATTAAATCCAAATTGCCACAGCCAAGGCCTGTCATGGTCTGCTATCAGTTATAATATGGTACAATCTTCACTCTTCTATCTACCTTGACTACATTTTAGTAATGAGTAGCTAGACAATTCTGGGATCTGAGTTAACAGAGTGTGACATACATTGTCAACAAGTGACAGTTCTGGTTAGACTTATGTTTACCATTTTACACTGAAAGTGTATGAATGAAAGCAGCAGATTTGGATTACAGAGTTTAACAGCCATAGAGTAACTGTCATAATCTATGTCAGGGTGTGGGTCATATTGTAGTTTAGTGCCTCCTGTATAGATTGTTTTGTCCCATTGGCTTCACATTTTGAAAATGAATCTTTGTTTTTTTTTTCCTGTTTGTTGACCAGGTAAACCACTGGACCCAGAAGCACTGCCTGGTTAAGTGAGCTGCTCAGAGTTACACACTAAGCAAATTAAAGTGAATAGAATCAAACCCTGTTCTCTGGCACAGGAAGCACCTCATAAACAGTTCAGAGCTTTAGTCCTCTGTGCTATATCACAGACCAATTTATAAAATATATTCCTATCATGGATTATTAGATTATGTTATTTTATTCCAACTGGAAGTATTCACTGACTAGCACTAATTCCAGTGTGGGAAGATAACTTATTGTAACTCTCTATGCCTAGATGAAAAGAGGTTATGTCTCACTTTTTGTTATAATATTAAGATAAATGGCATAAACATTTGGATACATAATTTATTTAATTTCTGTGTTTTCTAACAAATCTGAATACTTGAGGTGGTGCAAGGCTGGTGGTGCTAGCAGGTCAGATGGCAGTCCTGAAAACTGATAGTTATGATTCAGTTTAGTGTTATAAAATGAGTATGTGTGAAAAAAAGTCTGTATGTGTCATTAGTGAATGCAGTTGTGCACAATATGCTTAGTGATTTACAATGACTGCGCATAATGAGAGCCTCAGAATCCCAATACATATTTAGGGGTTCAGACTGTATTTACATGTTGAGGGGTTAAAGTGTACATGCCGAGTAGCTTAACAGTCAACTGCTACAGCTACTGAGGGGCTTATAGTGCCAGTATATGCTGAACAGCTTGTAGTAACAAGTTACAACACATACTGTCAAGTTTTTTATGCCAGTTTCTGCTGATGGGCTTAAGTATTTGAAAGGCCACTATATGCTGAATGATGTAGAATACCACTGCATAATGAGTGACCTACAGTGCTTATGTAGTGAGCGGCTTACAGTAGCATTATGTACTGATGGTCTTAACATGCATATATGTGCTAAGTTACTTACAGTGTCTCTGCATACTGATTAATTCATTGTGGCAGTACATACTAAGAGGATCTTCACTGCTCACCACTTTCTGTATCATCTACATCCTCATACTGTGTCTCTACATCCTCATACTCTGCATCTTCATACTGCACCTCTGCATCTTCATACTGCACCTCCGCATCCTCATACTGCACCTCCGCATCCTCATACTGCACCTCTGCATCCTCATACTGCACCTCTGCATCCTCATACTGCACCACTGCATCCTCATACTGCACCTCCGCATCCTCATACTGCACCTCTGCATCCTCATACTGCACCTCTGCATCCTCATACTGCACCTCCACATCCTCATACTGCACCACTGCATCCTCATACTGCACCTTGACATCATCTTGCTAAACTGTCACATCCTCAAACTACACCTTCACATCCTCATACTCTATCCTTTCAAACATCTATAGCTTACATTTCAGAAACATAAGTTAAGATACCAAGACAACCTTACTCTCTTTCTTCATAGAAAATACTTCCTTCCTATTTTCTTCCAGCTTTCAGACCCCACCACCATTAAATATCCTACAGCCCTGCAACTTTTTGCTTCCTTCTTGATTTCTACTTCCCTACTACCTGTCATCAAGAAAATACAAACCTCTTTACTTAATTATACCACTCCTCAGCTTAGCTTCTATTCTTCTCTTACTGAGCCATATGTCACCCTACCATGACTCAATAGCTTTCAAGATCTCTCCAACTCTGTCCCAAACACCTATTCATACTTCCTCCCTAAAGTTTCCACATATTGCACCAAACCTTTTTAATGATGGCCCTCACCTTTACCCCAAATCAAAATTAAAGTGGAAAAATACTTTCCAAAAAACAAGAATCAGAAATACCCTGATATACTAAAATCTTTCTAGGAGGAGACATTCACTCTAATCCTGCCCCACCCCCCTTCTATCACAACCAACATCAAGACAATTCCCTTCCACCCAATACTCTTTCCCCACAATGATCAGCCCTCCTTACCTTGGTAATCTAACCTTTGCCACAATAAATATTAGAAGCATAAGAAATATTTGAACTACATGCATGGATTACCCAACATAAGCCTGATATTCTTGCTATAACTTAAACTTGGCTTAAACCCAACAAAAATTACTCTAAAATTATAACTGCAGGCTATAATAGCTGTAATGACCAAATAAAGAAGAAAGGTAGAGGTTTTGCTTTAATATTTCCCAACTACCACCACATTTCCCCCTACAAACCAATGCCAAAATTCAGTTCAGCCAAGATTCTTATTACTTTCCTGAAAATAAATATTATCAAGTTTGTATTACTGTCCTTTACATCCTTCATGGCCATAGTACATCTAGACTGGAATATATCCTACATTGGGTATCTATAACAATTCCAGAATTAAAAATACTACTAGGTGATATCAATATAAATTGGTTAGATATAAACTCTAAGTCCCCTACATCTGGGCGGGGCACAACAGTCAAAGTGTTCACCTTAGAGAGAAGGTACAAGGTTTGGTTCTGACATTTGGATATCTTGTGGTTGAGAGCTGGTATAACGGTTAAGGTGTTTACTTCACAGACAAGAGATGCAAGGCTTGATTCTCACTAAAGGAAATTAACTAGGTTTAAAATGGTCCACAAGGATAGCTAGTCTAGTACTTACCTATGAATAGTACTTACCTATGAATCTAGTATGAACTTATGCAGTTTCACACAATTAATTAATAGCCCCACACGTTATTGCAACACATCAAATTCCTTATTAGAGTGGATCCTAGTAACAAGCCCTAAAAAATTCACCACCACAGGTACAATGTCAGACTCTCTTAGTAACAATCTTAAATATGAAATGATAGAATAGGTAGTCACAGGGATCAGTGTATATGTTTTTTTCCCATTTAGGGTTATACACCAAAGGCTCCATATGTTACTTTCTTTTACTAGTTGTAGTGAGTTCGTTTTTTAAATACAATTCTCCTTCAGATGATTAGGACATACATATTATTTTTTTATGTAAAGTTTTGGTCTTGGGCTTCACATGGAGATAGGGAATATTATCTTTGGAAAATTGGTCACCAGTATTTGAATTCCATTTCATAGTGGTCCTTAGAGCTTTATTTAGTTATTTGGCTGTTTGCACAATGGTCATTGTTTCTACATAAAATTGCAGTATATATATATATATATATATATATATATATATATATATATATATATATATATATATTTTTTTTTATAGAAAAGTGTAATATTTTATGTATTTTTAATTTTTTTTGTAACAGTGGTTTTACAGAGGATTTGTAACATTAACTTAATTAATGAGGGTGGATTAATGGGTATGTTAATGATTTGTAGTATAAATATGGCATGATGGGAAGTGATGAGAAGGTTTTATGTATTTTTCTGATGAAGTTCCACATTGAACGAAAAATGCAGTGAAAAAGTTTTTATTTTTAACTGTTTTAGGTGCTTTTTGACATTGCCCGAATAAACTTTTGTGGTGGCCGTCTACTCTGCTGGTCCTCCTGGTGTCCATTGCATCTTTGTTTTAAGGTTGGAGCTTTGGCTCTCTTTTTGGGCACATGCTTTGTTTTGGTTTGTGTTTAGTAATGATCTCCCTATCTATTCAGTCAGACACCTCATACATCTACTTAAAGATCGTGTTTATAAAACACTCAACGTGCCCAAGTTTAACCCAGAAATGTTCACTACTACCCGTCATCTATTTAACTGGAGCATCCTAAAAATCCTCCAAAAGAGTTAAATAAATGTAAAAGAGTTGAATACAATTTTCCTAAATATCCTAAACAGCCTTGCACTTCCTAGAAGGAGGAGACTAAAAACAAATAATGCATTATGGCTATCCAAAAAGAGTAGAATACTAATACAGGCTGGACAAAAAATGTGAAAAGAATGACAAACATTTAAAACACCAAAATATCTTGAAAACTTCAGAATGCTCTACAACCATACTAAAAAGCAAAGAAATAAAAACAAAACACTATACTCTGACATTCAGAACAATAGTAAACACAACTCTAAAAAATTTGGGTCCCTATCACGTTATCAAAAACGCATTCTATTGAATGCATTTTTACCAAACTGAAAATAGCGATCAGGCAAATTAGCAAAGCAGCTTTTCAGCAAATTCTTTCCCTGGGAAAGAAGTCACTTGGCTGCTTTGTTAGTTTGCCGTGTTTTGCACTGTAGTGTGGTCTCGGAGTGCGGTCTCAGAGATTCCCTTATCTGGTATGGCTCCCGAACATAAATGTGCAATAGTTACTGACCTTAGGGTTAGGGTGCGGGTTAAGGTTAGTGCATATCTAGTAATATATTTAGCGTACACCTTAGGGTTAGAAGTAGGGCTTAGTTAAGTGTATATATGTTTATTTATTTGAGGGGAGGGTTAGAAGTAGGGTTAAGTTAGGTGGATATATGTTTTAAACTGTTTACTTTTTTATTTTGGGTTAGAAGTAGGGTTAAGGTAGGTGTGTATGTGTTTTAACTGTTTACTTTTTTTTTTTTGTTGGAACAGCGATTTATTTCCCTCGGAAAGAAATCGCTGTTCTGAGCTGTCGATATTTTCAGCTTTCAGTGAAATAGGGTCGCTCAATCATCGTTTGCTTTTTTCAGCGTTCGACGACGTGATATAGACCCAAAAATTCTGGTCAGCCAATAAAGAAATCTTACCTCCCAGCCAAAACTTCAGCCTTAACCACTGTCTCAATAACTCACAACTGCAATAGAATTCAATTCTTATTTCATAGTTAGTGTAACATTCCTAACAAAGGATTCCCCTGCATTTAATCCCAATCCTGCCCAACAGCCAAATTCCACCATATCCACTTTCACCTTTAAACCTATGCCTATATCCTGTATAAAACTACTCTTAATCTCAGATCATGCTCTACTTCAGCTGATGACTTTCCAAGTGAGCATCTTAAAATTGCAGCCAGTAGCATTGCTTATCCTGTCTAAATCCTTATACATAAGTCAATCTAGGAATCCCATATTCCCTCTCTCTGGAAAAAAAATCACACATTATCCCACTACATAAAGGAGGAAATTCAGCAGACATCATTAACATTATATCTTTAGTAATCTTATCCTCCCTTTGCAAAATACTTGAAAAATGTATTCAAACTCAACTGCTAAACTATCTCTTGCAGGAAGAACTCCTGTCTCCCATACAACATGGCTTCCATCTCTCCCATAGTGCAAACACTACACTTCTAACCTTTACAGATATAGTCAAGAAAGATAGAGATAATGAAAAACTAGTCTGTTCCTTATTTCTAGACTTAATACAATGTGCAGATGGCTCCACACTCATATGCATGACATAACAGCTACTGAAATGTGGTTTTGCAACTCACAAATCATGCTCAACCCCCCGTAAAAAAAAAATTTCCCCAACTCCCTCTCTTATGAAAAATTTTAAAGTCTTCTCTCTTAACAATACAACAATTTAAGTCACTTCTCATAGCAAATTATTATGGATGATTGTGGATGATAATCTTAAATTTGACCTGCATATAAAAAATTGCACAAAAAATCTGCATAATCTAAGGATGCTTTACAGAGCCAAAAACCTTTTCACCAATGCAACTAAAACTACACTTGCCTCTACTTACCTCCTCTCCTCACTACTTTATGGTGCTCCAATCCTTACTAACCTCCAGGCATCACACAAAGCAAAACTTGAACAATGTTATAATAAAGAGTCTAAATTTTAAGCAAAAACCCCTTTCAGAACCCACCACTGTATAGCACTAAAGAGCCTAAATTGGTTAGAACTACACCATCAACTAACATAACCACAGCTTCTTATCACCTATAAAATGATCCAGCATCTGTTGGCTTATCCAGCACTAAATACCATTCTACACAGTTATGTTCCCACTTGGTCATTATGATCCCATGACCCAAAACTCATCTCAGTCCACAAACCTATCAAATCTGCTTGGCATGGTCTGTACTCATACCATGCTGCTAAGGCCTGGAACTTCTTAATTATATCCATTCAGTCTGAAAGACTTTCTAACCAAAAACTCTCTGTTATTGAGCAACCCCAGAATAAACTATAACTTTAAATATGAACAAGTAATTATTCTTATCTTACACATCTTACTCGCCCTTCTTCACTCACTTCCTTACTTCAATTTCTCCCCCTGACTTTGTCTAAATACAACATAACCCTTTCTTCCCAGTTCATATTGCAATTCCTGTTTGTACTACACTAACTTACCTTTAATTTCTCTAAATATTAAACCATTGTCATATACATTGTATCTATTCTTAAACAAAATTTTTTCATTATGTCTAATTTGATATAATTAAACTGTAGACGTTTTTGTATTATTTTTGAACACTGTAAAAAATATTTTTTAAAATGTTTTTGTAATACTTTGGAGCTTTTTTCCCGAGCCTCCGCTGAAAATGGATACCTACACTCTTGGACTTTCCTGGTAAACAAATGTCAATAAATAAATAACCTAGACATTTTATGGGGTTTATAGTGCTCATGGATGCTGAGGAACTTGTTGAGCCTTAACACACATGTGAGGGGTTATACATGTTGAGACTGCTTAAGTGCCTAAACATTTGTTAAGGATTTTTAGCGTCTATTCATTCACACTAATGCCTGATATTGGCAGATAAACATGTAAGACTGATGTTTCCCTTATAAGATGGCATCTGCTGTAAAATTCAGGGATATGATTTATGTGAGTTGGAGAGTGGTGTTCTAGTATATCACAGAAAAGTGGGGGAAGCTTCTAATCAGTAGTGAAGTAGACCTCTGAATGTGTGTGGAAAGATGCCATTAAACCTCACAGAAATGAAGGGGCTCCTAAATGAAATGCAGCCTACAGTGAAAGCTCTGAGTCAGCTACAAAAATGAAGAAATCTTCATGTCCTATACAAACAGTAAGACAGAAAAAATTCTCCAAGTACCACAGCAGAAAGTTCATGTCCTCAACAAATAGTAAGAGAGAGAACACGTTATTTTACTAGGTACCATGGCTGAGACTCTAGGTGCCAAGCATGCCTTCACTGCATGTCAAATAATCCTCTTCACATCAAAAAACAATAGAATCTTCACATATGTGCAAGCTAATCACAATAAGCTCCATTTTGAAATTGTTTTTTATTTTGCTTTCAACAATATCTTTAGAGTGTGTGTGTGAATGTTTTGTGTCCTCTGTTTTTGTGACTGAATGTATATGTATTTGGGGGATTGTGTAAGTGTATTGTGCCCTTCTAGTACCACTCGAAGGATGGAAATAAGCTGTAAGAAAATGTAACAGGTTTAGTGTGACAAAGAATGCAAAATGGCAGAAAGTTCCACCAAAACAGTGACTCTTTGCTTAGGCAGAATGGGATCTTTGTGACCTCCGGGCTAAAAGCATGGGCCTTGAGTGTTACGTGTATGTGTTTCTGTGCCTTAAATTTCTTTTTTGCATAAAAAATGTGACATTAAAATACTTTTAAGTATAAAATTAATTATTGAATCAAATAACTACTGCACAACACATCCGTGAGGCTCAGTGGTAAGATTCAAATTATGCCTATACTTAAAGTTATCTCACTTATAAACCAATACTTATGTACATTAACTCACAGTTACTATTTATTTATTTATTTGTCAGTGCACAATGTCCACTTGGGAAATGCTCCTAACAAAATAAATAACAAGCAAATGTACAGTGAATAAATAGTTACAGTACATAATGATAATGACAAACAAAAGTTATATACTAATGTTTAGAAAAGTATATGATAATATAAAGGAATACAATTCTTTAATATTAAAAACATAACATGTTGAACAAATCTTAGTAAGGTATTTATATGGAAACAAGGTATTGATATTATATGAATCCTTGTTTATAATGGAAAGGGAGATATCAAATATTACTGGAGATTCTTAAAGCAGATAGCTGAATAACTGAGGAAAGCAAAGAAAAAGAACAGACAACTTGACTTTTTCCATTACAATATCTCAAAATGAATGTATCAGGTTTGCCCAAAACTATTATACAGCTCATGAAATATTTCATATATTCTTTTGGAAATGCATTCATGGATAAGGAGAGTAGTACATCTGTAAAGGGATTAACACAGAAATCATTATGTAAATGACTCCCTGGCTTAAACAGATCTAACAATGAAAACAAAAATCCATAAATATAAGGACTAAATCTGAGAGTAAAAGTTAAGGTGATAGGCAATCCTACCTAAGAGGTATGCATACATTTTAGACAGAGATTAGCAAATTGGAAAGCTCTCTAATGAGTAAAACAAGTAATATTATTTTTCAATCATTAAACATGTAAATTGTAAAATAAAGAAGCAGGACATTATAATTCAGTATGTAGCACCACTCAGACCTCAGCTGCCAAATCCATGGTCAGATCTGAATCTGACACCACCATTCCCTTCAGCCTAATAAGAAATGAAAGCTCGAAGAGTACACACCAGCACCAAACTCTGTACTGATACCATAGTTCTGCCTACCATCAATACCAAACCATTTTATTGAACTGCTCAACATACATGGCTAAAAACAATTTAACTCAATACACCACAGCTAAAGCAGAAAACACATGAGTAGAAAGCTCAGAAAGAGGTAAGAAAATTTACTGAATCGGAACAAGGTATGTAATCAGCAGTAATCAAATCAAATCTCACTACCTTAAACAAAATGGTAGGGCAAACAGTTTAGGTACAGTTGTAACTCTTGTAATTAAATCACTAACCTGGATTCCTCAGTATGATATATGAGTTCTGGTTGTGGCAACCTGTTGAGTGAATTTTGGAGGGAGCTCCCTAAATTTCTGAATTCTCAAACTGCACTCTCTGTAGTGCTGCATAGGTGGTAACAGATTTTTAGCAGGACCACATTATCTGTATTCTTCGTGGAACTTAAACAAATCATCATACATATTTCTTTATTCGGTCACCCATTCACTAACACTCTCTCACTCTATTACGCTCATGTGGACATACACTCTCCTAATTCTGCTGCCTATTCTCCTATTCCATACTTCTCCATAATGTCCCATAAAGCACCATGTCCTACTGTATCAAATGCCTTGCTAATATCACATAGCATATGTTTCATATCCTTCGTTTTTCTTATATCACCTACAATTTCTCACAAAAATAGCAATTCTTCGCATCCTTTTATAACATGTATTCTTTCTTCCATAATATCCTTCATACTCCTCTCCATTCTTCTCATATTATTCCTGTAAAGATGTTATAATCGGTGTTAGTGTGATGAGTTTCCAATCTTTTATTTCATTCTTATCTTTCTTTCACATTTTTAATATTCCGGTACATAACTCTTCATAAACAAACTCTTCCTTCAACCATTCAGTCATCATCATCATCTTCTTTCGGCTGTTCCCGTTAGGGGTCATGACAGCAGATCACCTGTTTCCATTTCTTCTTGTCTTCTGCATCTTGCTCTGTCACACCAACCACCTGCATGTCCTCTCTCACCACATCCATAAACCTTATCTTAGGCCTTCCTCTTTTCCTGTTACCTGGTAGCTTCATCCTTAGCATCTTTTTCCCAATATACTCAGCATCCCTCCTCAGCACATGTCCAAACCAACGTAATTGTGCCTCTCTGGCTTTGTCTCCAAACCTTCGAACCTGGGCTGACCCCCTAATATACTTATTCCTAATCCTGTCCACCATCGTCACACCCAGTATAAATCTTAACATCTTTAATTCTGCCACATCCAGCTCAAACTCCTGCCTTTTTGTCAATGCCACTGTCTCCAACCCATATAACATAGCTGGTCTCACTACCCTCTTGTAGACCTCCCCTTTCACTCTTACAGGTACTCGTCTGTCACAATTCACTCCTGACACACTTCTCCACCCACTCCATCCTGCCTGTACTCTCTTCTTCCCCTCTCTTCCACACTCACTGTTTCTCTGAACTATGGACCCCAAGTATTTAAACTCATCCACCTTCACCACCCCTACTCCTTGCATCCTCACCATTCTTCTATCCTCCCTCTCATTTACACACATATATTCTGTCTTAGTCCTGCTGACCTTCATTCCTCTTCTCTCTAGAGCATATCTCCATCTCTCCAGGGTCTCCTCCACCTGTTCCCTACTCTCGCTACATATCACAATGGCATCTGCAAACATCATAGTCCACGGGGACTCCTGTCTGATCTCATCTGTCAACCTGTCCATCACCATTGCAAATAAGAAAGGGCTCAGAGCTGATCCTTGATGTAACCCCACCTCCACCTTAAATGCATCTTCACTCCCACCGTAGACCTCACCGCTGTCACACTACCCTCGTACATATCCTGTACCACTCTTACATACCTTTCTGACACTCCTGACTTCCTCATACAATACCACAACTCCTCTCTAGGCACCCTGTCGTATGCTTTCTCTAAGTCTACAAAAACACAATGCAACTCCTTCCGACATTCTCTGTACATCTCCATCAACACTCTCAGAGCAAAGATCGCATCTGTAGTGCTCTTTCCTGGCATGAAACCATACTGCTGATCATTAATCATCACATCCCTTCTTAACCTTGCTTCCATTACTCTTTCCCATAACTTCATGCTGTGACTGATCAATTTAATCCCTCTATAGTTACTACAGCTCTGCACATCACCCTTATTCTTAAAAATCGGAACCAAAACACTTTTTCTCCATTGCTCAGGCATCCTCTCACTTTCCAAGATTTCATTAAACAATCTGGTTAAAAACTCCACTGCCATTTCACCTAAACACCTCCATGCTTCCACAGGTGTCATCTGGGCCAACAGCCTTTCCATTCTTCATTCTCTTCATAGCTATCCTTACTTCCTCCTTGCTAATCCATTGTACTTCATGATTCACTATCCCTACATCATCCAACCTTCTCTCCCTCTCATTCTCTTCATTCATCAACCCCTCAGAATACTCTTTCCAACTCCTCAACACACTCTCCTCGCTTGTGAGTATGTTTCCCTCATTATCCTTTATCACCTTTACCTGCTGCACATCTTTCCTAGCTCGGTCCCTCTGTCTAGCCAACAGGTCCTTTTCTCCCTCCATAGTGTCCAACCTTTCATACAACTCTTCATATGCCTTATCCTTAGCCTTCGCCACCTCTCTTTGCCATGCACCTCATCTCCTTATACTCCTGTCTACTTTCTTCATCTCTCTGACAATCCCACTTCTTCTTTGCCAACCTCTTTCTCTGTATACTCTTCTGTACTTCCTCATTCCACCACCATGTCTCCTTGTCGTCCTTCCTCTGTCTAGATGTGATACCAAGCACCTTTCTAGCCATCTCCCTTACTAGCTCTGCTGTAGTTACCCAGCTATTTCATTCAGTACGTTTACAAAATATTGCGTTTGCCAATCCATTAATGTCTTGTACATTCCATAGCCTATACTATGTTGGCCTAATATTGAATCAACATTTACCCTCCTAAGTATTCATCCAATTCTCTACCAGTAATTTATTTTTCAAAGTTTTCCTTACTTTGCCCTGGAAATTAATTTCCATTCTCTTATTTTTCATCCTTATACTTTTATATATATATATATATATATATATATATATATATATATATATATATATATATATATATATTCCCACATGCTGTAACAATACTCATAATTTGCTTTTTGGTTTTTTTTTACATTTTCATTTTTCTCACTATACTAATATCCTCCTTTACTATTTTATCCAAATATGCAGATACTTCCACTCTTCTCTCTTGTAAGTAATATCTCTGCTTAAACAGTACTGCCTTATTTTTTCTTTAATTTTTTTGAATATATTTATTTTTCCATATAAGAATACTTTCTTCTATTGTTCTAAGAATGTTCCCATACTACAATTTCTCTTCCCTTTTTTACATCATCCTACCACTGGGACAAAAATTATGCTCTTTTTAATTTTAATCCAGCATTCAGACCATTTTTTATAGAAGACTTTCATGGTTATATGATCCTTTCATAGCTGCAATACTTTATCACTCTCCAATTTCATCCCGTAATTTCTCATTTATTCTTCTGTTCCACACAACTAATATACCACATGTTATCATTTCCTCTATATTTTATATCTTTCCCTTTCTATCCCTGGGATCCATTTATCTCTACACTATGTATACACTAAGTGTACACCGTTCTGAGTGAAAAGACAACACAAGTATAACTCACCTCTTCTTCCTCATAATTTTAGTTTTCCCACTGATTTTCTTGTAGTCTTAAATACTGAGGAGATTTCACAAAAGGTTACCTCACAGTGCAGACTACATGTATACTTAATGTAACCTAATCTTTCTGAGTGAATAAAAGCACAAAAAAGTGGTAGGAATTTACTTGAATACAGATTGTGTACACTTAGTGTAGGTGTTAACGAATCTGGCCCTTTGTCTTCCCCTTAAATCACAATTAAAGTCTCCTGCAATTATAATTTTCATATTAACCACCGCATAGTCCAATGTATGATGAAATAGACTCTCTGAAGCATTCAATAAAATCTGTGTAGATTCTGTGTAAAGCCTACATGGAATATATCTGTGTACATTCGCCATGATCTGCCCTCTGCAGTGCGCCATGCATTTTAATGGTGTAGAGAGCCTAAGGGAGGTTTCACAGTGTGAAACCTTGCAGACCACCACAGATGATGAATCCATGTAACACCAATGGCACACTCACATACCTGTGAACCCATTAACCTGGAATATATCTGTGTACATTCGCCTTGATCTGCCCTCTGCAGTGCGCCATGCATTTTAATGGTGTAGAGAGCCTAAGGGAGGTTTCACAGTGTGAAACCTTGCAGAACACCACAGATGATGAATCCATGTAACACCAATGGCACACTCACATACCTGTGAACCCATTAACCTGACCAAAAGGAGTATAAAAAAAATTCTGGAGCTGTGTGTTCAATTATTTCACTAGCTTGAATGTTTTTTTTTTCTTTTTATGTGCATGTTTGCACACGGTGGTGCTTTATTTAGTTATGCCTAGCTCTGTGCACCCATGCATCAGACTGCACCAAACATCTAAAAATGAAAAATGGATGCTTATTGATTTAGCTGCGTGATGCTGGGCACCGAAGAAACCAGTGAAGTAAAGCCGTGATATGCTTATACTAGTACCTTCGCATTATATATGAAAATACATGAGTTCCCTTCGCTCCTCTTGTGACAAGATAGGTTGAGTGATAACCTATAAAGTAGCAGGTCCTGGGTAGCGATACCTTTTATATATACTGCTGAGAAACTATGTTAGGTCACTGAAACATCCATATACTTTAAATTCAATTACTGATATATTTAAAAAAGCTGCATGATGCTAAGTATCGCTTAAACATGGGTAACTGTTTTTCCATGTTTGGAAATAAATACTGAAAACTACTGAAAATCACAATATAGCAGCCAAAGAGCGACTCAAAAAGGATAAAACAAGTAAAAAGTTTATGAAGCGTTTTCGTCAGGTTCACTGACCCAACTTCCTCAGATAACAAAAAATAATAAATAAAAAGTTTAAATACACTGAAAATGTCATGTGGTAATATCATTTGCATAATAAATTACTTCAATGCCAATTAACTCATAACATTTCATTTCATTCACTAAACTACCTTGCTTTTAAAATAATGTACTAAACTGATAAGACATACTAAACAGTAAGTACTAATTAATATTCTCTGCTTTAATATATAACTAAAACCATTCCTGATACAATTAATTTCAGAAAACAGTTTACTTTATGTCAACATATCTTATACTTTTTTAAAGAATTCCTTAAAAAAAGTAATGTTATATATATATATATATATATATATATATATATATACACACACACACACACACACACACACACACACACACACACACACACACACACACACACACACAGATAAAACAATTTTTACAACTATCTAATCAAACTTCTAAGTTTCAAGTACGGCAAAATTGAACAAGTTTCATTAAGTCCAGGGGAATGATGGGCATCTAACCTTAATTGCCATAACAGCTCTAGTTGTTCTAATAAAAAGATGGTAGGTCCTCCTCTATAATCTGATATAATCTGGTCTATTGCCCTAAATTTAAAGCTATGGGTAAAGTTATATTTTATGTGTTTAGCTAGAGCGTTCTCAATCTTATTTTTTCTTATACTATAAAGATGTTCATATATTCTTTCCTTTAGTTTTCTATCGGTTTTTCTGATGTAGAAAGCTGGACAGGAGTCACATTGAGCTAAACAGACCACCATTTTTGTATTGCATGTGAATCTCTTCTTAATTCTGTATTCTTTGTTCCTAATAGTAAATTTTTCTCCCGTTGCTATAGAGCCACAGTAATTACATGATTCACATTTTAACATCCCTAGTGTCCGTGTGAAGTTTGTGTTTGATGTTTCAATCAAATTTTTTAAGTTATATCCTCTTCTGTACACAAATTCTGGTTTTATTCCTATTTTACTAGCTATATACTTATTTAATAAAATATTCAATTTTTTCAAAATAACTTTTTTATTTCCACTATTTCTGGACTGTAAGTAAACACAAAACTCATTCTCCTTCTAGGTGGACATAGTCTATTTGCTCTATGTTTTCTTGTACTATAGGTGTTAATTGAGGTTTTATACATTTTTGTTTCAAAATTGGTTTATATATTCCCTTTGATCTTTTATCAGTAACTTCAGATACTAGATCGAAAAGAAGTGTTACTGGGTACCCCCTTTGTGTAAACATCTGTGTTAATTGTTCACATTCTTTATGAAATTCCACATCAACAGTCACCATCTTAGCTGCCCTCACTAATTGGCCTTTAACTACCGATCTTTTTTGGCAGTAGGGATGTGAACTGGTAAAGTGAAGAAACGAGTTAGAATACGTTTCTTTGCTGAAGATAGATGTTCTATAACCATCTCTATCCTTCCTAAGGAGAACATCTAAGTATGCTATTTCATCAGTGTTAAAATTGTTCGTAAACCTCAAAAAGGTACTACTGCTGTTAAGTTGTTCTACTAGGTTTTTAGCTATAGTTTTATTGCCCTTTAGGACAATGAAAATGTCGTCCAAAAAGTGTGTGTAATAATGAATATAATTCAATATATTAACGTTTGAGAAGATAGTTTCATGTTCCCAATGGGCTAACACTAAGTTTGCATAACTGGCTCCCATCTGTGAGCCTATTGCCACACCTATTTGCTGTAAATAAATCTCCTGTTCAAATATAATGTAATTATTGTACAGTATTATAGAAATAAGTTCTTCTAATAATCTAATATCTGTCTGGGGAGCTTTATATTTCCTCATCATTACTAAAACTGCTTGAATCTCTTCCTCGTGGGGTATAGAACTGTATAGATCACAAACATCAATTGTTAAAAAATTATATTCTCTATTAAAAAACAAATTGTCAATGTCTGATAAAAATGACCAAGAGTCACGGCTAATCTGTTTTTCATAGTTGACATATTTTTTCAAAGTTTTTTCCACTACTTTAGCACTAGCATAGGTGACAGACTGCCTAGCATCTACTAGTGCTCCCATAGGTGGATCAGCTATATTTTTGTGAACATTTGGCACTCCAAAGATACATGGGATCTTTGGAAAGGATATAGTTAAATAATTCAAAGTATGTATGTTTATTATTCCTTCTATAAACAAGTCATTAAAGTATGTATTGATATTTCGATATGCTGTATTTAATTCATTTCTACTGCCTTTTGTATATGCTTTGGTACTTAAAACTTTATTCATCTTAATTACATAATTGGTACTATTCATCATAACCAAACCACCTCCTTTGTCTGGTTTAATACATCTAACAGGTTGGTTTCTTATTTCATTTAACAATGAATATTCTTTAGTTAAATTCTTATTGTTGTAATTCCTATCCTTCAGTATTGTTCTGATATCTAGTTCACATATCTTATCAAATACAAAAATAGATGGATGTAGTGATGGGTTGAACATGCTGGGAATGTATAATTCACTGATAGTAGTTTTATCACTTCCACATACAACCACCAGATTCAGTTTTCTCACAAAACTTTTAAAATCTAATAACAGTCTCGCTATGTCAAGGCGTGGTGTTGGTACAAATGTGTAACCTTTTGAGAATAGTTCAACGTCTTCATTAATCTCAATGTTTGAATAATTATAAAGTTTAAAGTCACCTGATTTGTTAAATACAACTTTGCAAAAGGAACAGGATAATCTGGCATCAAGAACTTCTACCTTTTCTGCTTCGCTTTCCCTCATGTATTGTAAGGGTTGAGTTGGCTGTTTGTTGCCGAACTGTACTTCTTGTTCTTCACAGAGTGAAACTTTTGTCGGTTTGATTGTACTACCGAAGCATACGTATTAGTGTCTTGATTGATGTATGAAAATTCTTTATCTCTGTTACTTTTCCTTGTTTGTTGGCACTAATTTCAGTGTCGTTACTGCTGGTGGATGGCGTAGAAGTAGAATCCTCCTTGTTCAAAGCTTGACTTCTGTTATTGTGATTAGATGACGTTGTATGCAAATTACTTACTGCATTCCACGTCTGCGATGGGGGTGGGTTAGGATAAGCAGTACCTCTGGCATAATCTGTGCGATCTCTTTCCAATTTCTTTATTTTGAAATTTTTCAGTTTTTCTGTTTGTTGACTTATGCTCGTGAAAATCCTGTTGTGATCGTAGTAATAGCGTGGGTAATCAGGATGTTTTTTATGTCCACATTTAATTGCTCGATCTCCTTAGCTAGTGTTTCAAGGTTACATTTATGTTTACTCATGAGCTCCATCAATTCAATGCCTTGCCTATTAAATATTTGTAGTAATTCTTTATGAAAAGTGTACCCAGACTCAAGGCCTGTAGGAAATTGCCAAGATCTAAGTCCCTTTGGGACTATGTTAGTATTACAACATTCATTAAAATAACTGATATCTAATTGAAGTTTCTTATGTTTTAAAAAAGTATAAATGTCAAGTAGTTTTAACCTGTTCACCAATAAATTCTCACTTCCTCCAGCCGATAAAACTGTTTGGATTTCTGTACCTGGTTTAAACAGAACCGATGTGTCTTTTAACCAGACAGAAATCGCTGGTGTACCAATAAGCCCCAAGGATGAATTTGTATTAAGAAATTTTGCAATAGGACCATTATTTACCACATTTAGTCCACACCCTTCTGTTGGTAATAATGGATTAAGTTGATTTGAATGGCTTGTTGTCTGTTCATTAACAATAGTAGTAAGAGCTGGTGTTCATGGACTAGTAACACTAGTTCCATTTACTTTCACAGTCCCGTTTGGTTCTTTGTTCACCGTAACTGGCTGTGGTTGTGATATTTCCACTTGTGCTGCAAGGTCGTCTAGTCATTTGGTCATTAGTCCCAGAAGCAGGGTAAAGTTTCCTGCTTCAGTTTGAGTTGACTGCATTAATATATCCTCTAGAATCTCAGTTTCTTCGGATGCCATAACAAAACTAACTCTGGAAATAACAAATACTGAAAACTACTCAACGTAGCAGCCAAAAAACGACTCAAAAAGGATAAAACAAGTGAAAAGTTTATGAAGCGCTTTTCATCAGGTTCACTGACTCAACTTCTTCAGATAACAAAAAATAATAAATACAAAGTTTAAATACATTCAAAATGTCATGTGGTAATATCATTTGCATAATAAATTACTTCAATGTCAATTAACTCATAACATTTCATTTCATTCACTAAACTACTTTGCTTTTAAAATAATGTACTAAACTGATGACGTACTAAATAGTTTGTTAAAAGTACTAATTAATATTCTCTACTTTAATATATAACTAAAACCATTCCTGATACAATTAATGTAACAGGTATGCTTAGTTAGATCAGCAGTAGAATAGTGTTGCATTCATCCTGTCATGATGTATATAGTTTTACATAGGTATGAGTTTTTTTTTTGGGGGGGGGGGTGAGTAAGTTAGCTGCAGTTTTAAGCTCATCTGGAGATTGTCACCCACATACCTTTTAACATTGCAGTTACTGTAGATATGAGATTATTGGGCATATTACCCCTGCTATACTTTAACATGCGGTGCTGTTGCTATTACCCCTCCCTCAACTTTTTCAGGACCATCAGGAATTGGAAAAGGCTATACTCCTGTTACTGGTAAGCAGAATACTATTATGTCAGAAACGTAGATATATTTCAATGTATTAGCTAAATTGTCATCCCAGACCTGCTGGCTGGATTGATGTACTGTCTGCATACTTGTCAACTGTACAGATATTTTCTGAATTCCACAGTTTAGACATACCTCTGCCTCATAAGTATCATCATGGTGATTGACTTGCAATCTATTGTCAGGACATTAATGATTGCCATAAATGTCATCTGTACAGATTTCTGCAGAATGCTCAGTTTACATCATATATATTTTTTTCATAAGACTGTTGTTTTCTGACTATTTCCAAATCATTACAAATTGCGGTTATAAAACAATGGCCACATGTCCTACTCTCTGAGGTTGAGAGGTATAAAAGTCTGTAATAGTGACAGCAGTGTATACAGCTTAACATATATTGTATCATAGTAGTGCAGAACATAGTTGTGCAGGTATTATAGGATCATAAGATCATAGGCAGTTACTAGGCTATTGGCCCTGAGGCCCTTACAAACCTAGTCAAGAATTTAGCCCATGTTCCAACAAGTCAGCACCCTATGCCACTGTCAAGCAGGGACACAGGTGGAATCCCAGGAGTGTATTTTCTGTTCCCTATCTAGTTATCCAGGTTGCACTTAAAAAGGTTTAATGAGGGACTCTGGTTTATGTGGAGAGGGAGTCTATTCTACAAAAAAGGGAGTCTCTGGGACACAAATCTGTCTCACCAACAAGTCCTATTGATGTCACAGACCAGGTTGTGGTCACGCATGCAGGTTACTCGAGTGGAGCTTGACTTGCAGATATGCAGCAGTCCCATCAGGGCGGGGACTGAGAAAGCTTTGTATGCTAGACAGAGGTCACCTCTGAGGAGTCTGTAGGAGACTGAGTAGAGGGAAAGAGCTTTTAGCCTATCCATGTAGGGTAGATGTTTGACGCCCTGGATTCTCTGGGTGAGGAACCTCTGTGGTCTCTCCAGCTGCTGCATGTGCTTTGTGAGGTACATGCCAAAAGGGGCATTGTACTCAATACTGGGTCTTATAAAGGAAGAATACAGCAATGTTATGACCACCTTATCCATGGATGAGATACCCTTACTAATGAGGTGAGCCAAGTAGGAAGCTTTCCATACAATGGAAGCAATATGATGGTCAAAAGTCAGTTTGCTATCAACCTGGGTGCCCAAGTTCCTCACAACTGATTGCATGTTTAGTGCCTTATTATCAATGAAATAATTTGTGGGGACATCATTCTTCCCAAAAGGGATGATGATGCATTTTTTGGCATTCAGTTTGAGGCCATGTTTCTGGCATTGTTTGGGTGAGACCATCTTGGAGGATGTCCACATCACTAGGGGAACTAATGACAGCACCCAGCTTGCGGTCATCTACAAACTAAGTCAGCCATAGCCCACTAGATTTGGCCTCCACTTCTGAGAAGTATATCTCAAACAGCAGGGGCCCGAAGACTGATCCCTGGGCTACACCACTTGTTAGGGGTCTACTACTTGAGGTGGCTTCCCCTATTTTGACTACGTGGGTTCTATCAGTGAGCCAGTTTGCTACCAATCTGGTAACATATGGATTGATGCCTAGTTGAGAGAGTTTATCTATTATACCTGAGTGGGGAATAGTATCAAACCCTTGGCGAGGTCAAGGCAGGTGGTGTGCACTGTCTTCCCCTCGTCTGTGGCCTTGGTGACTGTCTCAAAGAAGTCGACCAAATAACAGGCATGACCTCCCCTTGACAAAACCAAACTATGTGGGATCAAGTGTCTGGAGGTTGCCAATGTCCTTGTTAATGAGGTCCATGATAATCCACTCCATGGCTTTGCAGATCAGGCTAGTTAGGCTGATGGGTCTATAATTTCCTGGATCAGTGAACGCTCCACCTTTGTTCAAAGGGATGACAGTAGCTGTCCTCCACTCGGCTGGGACAAAGTCTGTACTCAGGCTTTGATTGAATAGGGTGCCTAATGGTGCTGCAAGTTCCTGCCCGAGTTCATGTAGGATGCAGCCTGGGATGTTATGTCTCATAGAGGCTGTATTTTTTCCTTTGGGAGGGCAGTGATGACTTGCTCCCTAGAGATAAGGGGAGGGGGGAGGTACTGACGATGTCCTGTTTTACTGATGGGGGGACAGAGGAGTGAAGTTTTCACTGAACCTGTCTGCCAGCAGGTTGGCTATATCTACAGGGTTTGTGTATGTGGTGTCCTTAACCACCATTTCTGAAAAGATCTCGGTGTTTCCCTTGAGATTGCGGACATATGTGAAGAAAGCATTATGACTGTCATTAGTAGATGTGGCCAGTTTGAACTCAAAGATTGCTTTGGAGGAGTGCTTGTTCAGGCTAAGGAGAGATTACTTCCAGTTAGACATCTGCTCCTTCTTGGTCCTGGACAGCATTTTTTTTCCTTTTATAGTTTAGTTATTGTAGATGTCCACCACACAGGTTTACTCTTCCTTGAGGAGGAGGATTTTGTCCTGTCTGGTATTCCTGATTCCATGCAGCTATATAAATGCTCACATAGTACTTTGGTGTAGGTTTGGACATATGTGCCAGTTCCTATGGAGGAGGAGCGGGCTGTGAAGCTGTTTATACATTCCCTCAGGAGGCTGTAATCAGCTTTGGAGAATTTTTTTGTTTGACCCTAGCTGGTGGTGGGGAAAGTTGGGGGAGACAGTGACTTCAAAAATGACTGCTTTGTGGTCGGATCTTACCAGGACTGATGACATTGTAGGGATGCTGCAGTGGTTACTCATGTCGATTAGTACCAAGTCCAAGATATTTTCACATCTTGTGAGGGTGTCAGCCAACTAGTCCAAGGCATTTGCATTGACAAAATCAAGGAATCTCTGGGCATTTGTGTTTTCTTCCAGTCTATGGTTGGATACTTAAAGTTGCCCAGGATCAGGGTAAAGGGCTGAATCTTGATAGGTTTGAAGAGGTCCAGATAGGTGGAGTGGGCATCTTTAGTAAGAGTTGGAGGCCTTTAGCTAGCTATGATTTGAATAGGGGTCTTGTCAATTGTTAACTGCATTTGGAGTATTTCCTGTGCATTATACTGTTTGACCAACCTAGAGGTGTGTATGTCTTTTATATATATTGCAATTCCACCTCCTTTTGTTTTACTGACCATGGTCTGGGGTCTGAATGAATGATAAGATGAGTAACTTGGTATGGCTGGGGTGCTTTCCACAGCTTTGAACCAGGTTTCTGTGACTGCACAAATGTCAGCTTAAGAATGCTTACAATGAGTGGAGTTTCATGTTTAGAATCCTAGCGTTTAGCAGCACGACCTTTAATTTCATTTTAATGAAAGTTTCATGTTGGAAGTTTTGGCCTCATGGCATTGCCTAAAAAAGGCACTATGGGGGAGGCAAGAACCTTTTCCAGGAGCCTGAAGCCCAAGGGAGACCGATGCAGGCCATCTCTGGCAATGTGTTGCTTTTTCCTTTTTATCACAGGTGACCATGGAGGTTGGTCTGTGTCCCCTACACCACCTGAAGTCAGTGTCTCTTCAGAATCTGATGATGATGGTGGCCAAATTGAGGCACAGCTGGGGGTTGTAGAGGCTGAATCTGACACAAAGGTCTACAGCCGTTGTCCACCCTCATTATCACCATACATAGACAGTATGTCTATGCATACCCAGTCCTCTGAGGCCACAGATATTGGACAGTCAGAGTGTGGGGGCATTAAACAGGGAAGTGTGGCTACTGTGGCTTCAGTTACTGTCGACACTGGCCATAGCCAAACGTTTGGTGAGGTTCAACACAGGTGGATTGAGAGGGGTGCTCATACAAGGTCTGCTGTTATTCCACTACCTGTTGCAGGTGTCTCATCACATGTCACTTGGCGTATGTTTAGGGCCATCATGGAGGCACAGGCACATTTGGAAAGGAACTCATGATGAATGCTCAGGGTTATGGATGCAGCACAGTCTGACATCCATGACTGCCTCCATCGTGTTGCTGATACCCTGGATCAGTTGACTGACAGTGGAAACAGATGACTGTCATGGAATGCACATTTTCTGTGATGGAATGTCTGATTAGAGTTGAGCGTCAGCCTTGTGGGCATAGGTCAGCAACTACATCTGTTGAGGGTCAACATGGCCATGCCCAATCACGCTCCCATAGTGGCAGTACATCTGGTGCTCCAGAGGGGTATTTGCAGCAGTTGACACAAGTTTAGTTCAGGGCTGACTGTCTGATGCAAGAATTACACAACCAATACCTGGATAGGTACAGGATGTGTGAGTTGCCTAGCATCAGTTTTAATATACGTATGTGAGTAGGAAAAAGGTATTAGTCCCTAGATTGCCAGTGAATGTACTATGCATTGCCTCTTAGCCAAAACTAGGCCATTCAGAGCATGCCTATTTGCCTACAGGGACATCAGTAGGGGATTCCTCCTCTGAGTCTTCCTGTGACTGTGCTGACCTAGGCACTAATGGGGGCTGTGTATCCCTTCCCTTTGCTGATCTTGCTGCAGCTGTTTCCACAGGATCAGATTGTGCAGCATACCACATACTGTGAAAATTTGTGCACATGTCCATGGAGTATACTGCAAGGCTTCACAGATGTGTCTAAGCACCGGAACTGTGACTTCAGAAGCCCAAACACACACTCTATGGTGTTCCTAGTTTATGCATGTGCCTCATTATGGTGTTTTTCTTTGGGTTTGTGTGCATTTTTGATGGGTGTTATCATCCACGGTTCCAGGGCATAGCCAGCATCCAGCAGTAAATGGTCCCATAGGATATCCCCCCTAGCAAACATCTGGTAAAGCTGTGATGTGTGCCAGATATGGGAGTCATGATAACTGGCAGGGTTGCCAGCACACACATTCCTGATAATCCTCTGGGCATTGCACATGACTTGGCAGTTGGAGTGGAATCCCTTGTGGTTAACATAGATTCTATCATTCTCACCAGGTGGTGCCTTGATGTGTACATGAGTGCAATCTATGGCATCCAGTACTTTAGGGTAGTGTGCTACATGGTAGAACTGTTGCATATTGCTGGCCCTCACCTCAGGGGAAAGGGGAAAACATATCTGCTCACTGGCATGTGGGAGCATAGCATCCAGGAATTGGTGGAGTATGCCTGTGACACCCCCATCATGTCCCCAGTTGATCATTGAAAAGTACCTGTAGCTAGTACCCTAAAGGCTACAAACACATTAGTTTCAGCTGGGATGGGTTCCCCTCTGTTAGCTCTGGCTTTGAGTCGAGGGCAGCAGAGCTCACTGTGTTCTTGTAACATGTCCCTATCCACCTTGTATTGCTCTACAATCTCCAGCTCATGTAGCTTCTGGAAGGTTAGCCTGGGCTTAAACACTCTTCTCCTTTGTGGACTAGGCTTATTGTCAGCAGCACCAGCAGCAATGACTTCAGCCTGGCACATATAGAAGTAGAATAGCTGCAGCAGCCCCTAGCATTATCTCAGTCTCTACTCCAATGGTTCAGAAGTATTGAGGGAGAATCACTATGTAGGGTGTATGCATACATTATACAGTTCTGGAGTAGGTCCACCATGCGGGATTGGCTAATTATTATGCAGTTCACCTGCTGAGAATATAACTGACATGATTTAAAGGCCTTACGTTAGTGTGCATGCTGCGCTGTGCACAACGTCATGCAGTATACCAATGCATAACTGTATATTAATTGCATAAACTCTGTTTCCATTTAGAGCTGTCTAGCTCATGACTGGAATGTGAGTGGTCTGATGACACAAGCAAGCTAAGCTACAGCCTAATCATTTGCCACAGTGGCAAGCTGAGCTAATGTGCACTAAGCACAAAAAACTCCTAAACCTGACATGACATACCCCCGGATGTCATCCACATTGACTGTGAATATAAAAAGTGTGTAAGAGCCTACACAAAGTGGATATCCCTAAACGGTTGCTCACTTTAGTGATTCAACATATCTACAGCATTTACCCCTCATTTGCATAATATTCATGCTGACAGCCTAGAAACTACATGGTTCATAGCCGTGTAAGTTGGTTAACAGCATGACAGCACAATTGTGCAGACCCGAGGCAAGGTCTTACAGTACTTTTGTCTAAAGTACATTATACTGCTCATTTACATAGATTTTTATGTTAAACATGTTTGTGCACTGTGGTGCACAGCACAAACATGAGAATTTAAAAAAAGATTAATATGACATAATCCCTGCTGTTTTCAGACATCCACAGTGTATGAATTGAACATTTATGTATGGCAGCTTACCTTTTCTGGGGAATTTTGTCCATATTTATGGACTTTTACATCCCCTTCTTTCCCTGTAGACTCTTCTGCGTGGAAAATTTCCACGTACACTACTAACACAGACATGGAGTCTACAGAGATGCATTCTGGGTTGTTGGATTGCTCCACCTGGTTAATTTGCATAAAATTCAGCTACTTGAGCCAAAATTTGTATTGCACAAAATGTTCTGTAATTTTGTGTGCGTGAGTGTGATTGCATGCCACTACACAGAGTTTATTGAATCTAAAATTGTTCACACCAGTGTGCTTTCATGTAAGCTTTATTAAATTTCCCTGTCTCTCTTTCCTTAGTTATATATGCCTATAATGCTACCATTTTACAATCACGTTCTCTCCACCTCGCATTCAAAACAGTTAAACTTCCCATCATTACCAATATTATGGCTAATATTTTCACTGCTTTTTATACAACACTGTCACTCCAGAACAACTTTTGCTTCCTAAGTTCCTTATTATAGTTTTACCCTACAAGTTTTTTGTTTGCAGTCTTTTTTCCCTTACATTCTCTAACAGAAAAATATCCACATCGCATATAGCACACCATTCCAGTATTCATATCCTACATGGCTTATAGGCATTTATTCAAAATGAGGTCTATTGAAGAGGTTGCTCTCAGTCTGAGTGTATTAGTGTACAAATGGTGGTTATAAGGGTGCATTTGTGATATTGCTGGCTGAAACCATGTGTATACATGAGTAGTATATTAGTAAATATCTGTTTTTATGCAGTATGAAACTGGATGAAGGTAGCATTTGTGTGTTTTTGTGCAAGAGGTTTTATCAAAAGTGTGTGTGTGTGTGTGTGTTAGATTAATGGACTTGTGCTTTTGTTAATTTGAAGTCAGTGAAGGAATGTGTGTGCATGTTAGAGTAACATTAATGAACAGTGGAACAGTGAGGCTATTTCTCCACTGATGAGTGGTCTTCAGATTAATATTTATTAACTTGCAGGGATATGGGGATGCAAAATTCTTTCTGTAATTGTCAGAAAATACATTTGACAAATGGTTTTCAGTTATGTCACTATCAGTTCTGATGAAAGTTTCTTTCATAGAAGTGACAAATTTATAAATTTTATATAAATTTTATATATATATATATATATATATATATATATATATATATATATATATATATATATATATATATATATAATGTGTGTGTGTGTGTGTCTGTATGTATGTATGTATGTATGTACATGCAGGTCTACTTCTAAATTTCAAACTTTTACAATTTTGAATCTCTTATGGTCGAGACCATAATTTAAAAGTTTTGAAACTTCGAACTGTTTAAATTGAGAACACCATACAGTGCAGAACGGTATGTTTACTGTTTTCCTCGCTGTAGTGTAATCTCAGAGTTGGTATACTTAATTATTTAATTAGCAGGGGGTGTGGGGGGTGCAGGGGGGTTTGCCCCCTGCAAAAATGTAAAAAAAAAAATTATTTTTTAATTTAAATTTCAAAGTTTCAAAACTTTGATCTTATAGTCTCGACCATAAGAAATTCGAAGTTGTGAAAGTTCAAAATTTAGAAGTTGACATAAATATATATATATATATATGTATGTATATATATATATATATATATATATATATATATATATATATATATATATATATATATATACATACATACATACATACAGTTTACTATTGAAAGTTCGAATAAGCTTCGGTCAACCAATAACAAAGGTCGACTCAAAATGCTGAATACGAAATTTTGAATGTAAACTCAAAGCGAAACTGAATATATTGACCACTATGGTTCGATGTATTCAACATAGCAGGAGGTGATGTCACTCACTTCCTGCTATGCACATTAATGTACTGTTGAGCTCTACAGTCAATGGTACGTTACTTCCAGTATTTTGCAAGGGGGCTATGCCCCCCTGCACCCCACTCTCCCTGTACATTAAATATACCAACTCTGAGATCACACTACAGTGAGGAAATGGGCTAATTCACTGTTCCTCACTGAAGCGTGACCTCCCTGCACAATGTTGAACCAAAATGATCGACCTACACTACCCATTCGCTGTAGTGTAACTCGATCAATTTTGAGTCGACATTCTGACTAGCTGGGAAACTGCCTTTCGACCATGTGCCAGTGGACCAAGGCAGTTTCAATGTTGCCATAGTAAACCATATATATATATATATATATATATATATATATATATATGCATAGATATATGGGGTCCATTAAATACGCTGAATCCATCATTGGTTGACATCGGTTTAGTGGACAAAATATGGTTGACTACACAGACAGCTGACAGATGTGTGAAAGCGCACATTTCTCGCAGTAATGAAATATGTTGTCTCCCAGAGACTGTGCTATCTCAGAGTTAGTATATATAATTAGCGGGGGGCTGTGGGGGGGGGGTTGCAGGTTTTATTTTATTTTTTTAAGTTGTTGTTTGGCATGAGTAGTTGCATGTTGACATTTATGAAGTTGCCATTTTGTGGTTGACTTTATAAACATTTTCGGTACTTTGTTTAATTTTGGTATATATATATATATATATATATATATATATATATATATATATATATATATAGATAGATATATGTTGTTGAGATTATGGAAGTGCTGATGCTTATGTGCATTGACAAAATTGTCATCACATCCATATCCATCTCTATTTATATATCTTTCTATATATATATATATATATATATATATATATATATATATATATATATATATCTCTAGCTATGTAAAATTAAATATGGTCACAAAAACACGGATGTTGTTGTCTTTCGGCTTTTCCCGGTTAGGGGTCGCCACAGCGGAACTCCGGTCTGCTAATGATTGGCAGTAGATTTTTACGTGCCGAGTTACCAGCCCTGATGCACAACCTACCTCGAAGGTACGCCCATTCACGCACGTCTCCACACAGAAGACACTCTAGCTGAGAATCCAACGGGACAACGTCTTACTGTGAGGTGACAATGCTACCGTATAAGACCTAAATAAATCATCATTCAAAATTGATTTAAACAGTAAGCACTTTCTTCTTTATCTATTCAAAAAGACTTCAAGCACATTTTATACACGCTCCCTACGTCATGTGACAAATTACACCAGTTAACAAGCACACAACTAAAAACTTAATATACTAACTTACTATTTCAGTTCTTTCTTTAAATATACTCTCTACCCATACATAATTTACATTAATTTACTCATATATTTGGTATTACCCCTCAGTTTTTTGTTCTTTGAGTTACAGTAACTAACGATGTGTGCAGAGTGGTGATATACAGTTGGTGACATGTACAGAGTTGTGATAAATATGGAGTACGTGTGTATCCAGAATATGATGCAGGAAATATCTTTTACTGAGAGATTAGGGACTACATTTTATCACTCATGGCTTTGCCTGTCATCATAAAACTCATTTCTTGACTTTACAGTACAAGAAATGTCATATATCAGAAATATCATTAAATATTCAATTTGTCTGCTTTTTTACTAATGGAAACAGATTCTTTTACCAACACCTTTCTGGTTAGGCAATTTATAGTGTTGTCAGATAGTCTTTTACCAGAGGTTTTGTGGTTAGGCAGTCATAGATTTCAGTTCCCACAAGTTTCAATGGCTGATATGATTAATAAAAGAGACTACTCTAGCCACTGTTTGCCTCTCCTTTCAGCAATGTGCTTAAGTGCTTCAGACTTCTATGGACTCTCATTTTTATTTACTTCTGCCACATGAATCTATCCTGGTCTTGAAAAGGCACAGGTATACAGTTGACTTCTGTTAAGTATATAAGGAGGTTTTATTCTCCATCTACCTGATACCAAGTATGCCTAAATTTCTAGTGCTGGCTCACTAAACATCCATACTCATGCCAATTTTTGTTATTTATTGGCTGAATATAGCATCAATAGGCATGAATAAAAAATATTTAGTGAGTCAGCATAAGAAATTTAGGCATACATGGTACCAACATGGTGTGTTACTATGGATTCCTAGTGTTTTGAATAACTGATCAAAAGGTAACCATAAAATAACGACAGTTAGTTGGTGTTAGTGGGAATATGATCAAATATGGAGTGTGTATATGTTCTAGTGTAGTGTGTGTACATTTTGCCAGATATTATTCTGAGTGACTGGAGTTGTGTTTGAGTGGAATCAGTGTCAGAATGTGGAAGGTGCAGTAAAGGTAATTTTATTCTCTAATTCTGAAGGATTCAGATATATCCAGGCTTTCTGCATTAGGGCTGAGAGTGCGTGTGTGAGTACTAGCAGGCTAAGATTAGAATAAGAGCAAGGGAAGGAGATAAATACATTTAGTGTTCTATATATCTGATGGTGATTGTGATGGGCTGGAAGTGTGCGCAAGTGTTACCAGGTTAGAGTCAGGGCTAAGGAAGGAGATGTATTTAATATTGTTCATATGTCCTGAGGTATATGTTATGTGCGTGAGTACCTTGTGTAATGCTAGTATTACAGAAAAGTTTTTTCTAAGATTAGGTATAGGGTTGTAGTTATGGCCAGGGGCATAGTTAGGACCAAGGTCAGCATGCATTAGTATGTTTTATATGTTGTGGTAGTGTTTGGGTTTAAGGATCACTAAAGGTATGCACTTATTTTCCTTTTGCAATTGAGGTTTTTTTGGGTTTCAATTAGGTGGGTTTTTGAAATGCTAGCATCAATCAGTTGATTTTCAATGCTGATGCATTTTAATGGATTGTCATACAACCATACAAACACAGACGCATGCATATGGATGTATTCGAGTTGGGTGAAACACATGTGCGAAGCTATCATGGTGGTTTTACTGAGTGCTGGGTCATTTCCGTGAATACTGATATGGGAGAATTCCTATTGGTCGACAAAGGTAAGTGTTTAGGCATAGCTTCTGCATGACTCTGTGTTTTAGGGTTAGGGTAAGGCAATGTATTTAGTGTGTGTATGTGTGTGAGTGTTTTAGGGTTAGGTAAAGAGTAGATTTAGAGTGTGAGGGAGAGTGTGTGTATTTGTGTGTGAGAAGAAAGCATCCAAGCGGCTTTGTGTAGTGATAGTGTTATGAGAAGGGCTTTTTTAAGGTAAGCTGCATGTTACAGTTAGAGTTAACATATATTATGAAGGTGGAGCAGGGAGCACCTTAATAATGCATGTTCACCCTAACCTAGCCCCTAACCCGAACATGCAGCTTTCCTTAAAAATGCCCTTCTCATTACACAATCAGGATTCAGACAAATCTGAGTTGAATGTGTGGTATAGTTTTGAGTAGTACATCAGGTAAAGAAATGTATTTCCTTGTTTGATGTAGTGTGTGCTGTAGCCGGCATATATATATATATATATATATATATATATATATATATATATATATATATATATATATATATACACACACACACACACACACACACACACACACACACATATTGATTTAAGCAAAATCACTGGGGTGATTGATGGCAGCTTTTTAAAATTCAACATTATTTAAAAAAAAGTTTCCATTTGTGATACAAGCATGAAAACACCACCACAGATTCAGATATTGCTTTTTGAAAAGCGGCCATGTTACCAAAAGGGTTTTATTAAAGTAAGGTGCTTGAATCTGCAGAGAAAGCTTATGAGCAACAGAACTGCATCTTGGTATTTGCAGGATATTTTCTTTCCTACTGAGACTGTAGAAGATATCCTTTTAAAGTAAAGCACAAAAGGTACAGTGAAGGTCAATCCATGAAGGTGACTACAACCATGTACAGAAGGTACCACGCAGCATTCTAGACGTGAATGGGCCACACGTTGTTTGGATGGATGTCTCCAATGCAGGGGCTGAAGCAGTCATTGGAATGAGCTCATAGTCAAGGTATTAATCACAGCAAAGTAGCTGCCTCAAAAAACAAATAGAAATAGCAAAAGTGGCTGCCTAAAGAGTCCACTGCAACAGTATGGGAACATTAAGATTTAGTAGCAGTGCAAACATGGCAGGCAAGACAGTATACAAATAATTAGTGTGACTGAATGAGATCAATTAAGTAAATGATCATTTTCTGATGAGCTGATCCATTGGAATATAACATTACCATTCTCTGGAGCATTACTTTGGCTAATGCTACTATGAATCGCCTGCCATGTCAAAGAAAAAAAATGTTAAAATTTGTGTACGTTTTGTAAGATTCTGAAGTGAAATCCATGTATTTTTTTATTTTTGCCTAAAAACATATCCAGAGTCTTTGATGAAGGTGTTTTGACTCCGAGCACCAACGGTTGTGGTTGTATGGTTTTGAAATTTCTTCATTGACTTGGACACTGAGAATTGTACTGAAACATTAGAATATGCTAAACTCAGGCTTTCTACCTGTGACTCAGTGTAGGCGCTGCTGTGTCATTGTTTTCTGTTGGCTGCTTTTGTTTTCTCTTCTCCTAAGCTGGGTTTCAGGAATCTTTTACACAGAACAGTAAGTTGTATGCTTATTTTATCCACTAAAACAGGAACATCATTTGTGAGCCATAGGAACTGAGAGTAGCTGAAGGAACATTTACATTCTGGAAATTATTTTGTCACTTGCTGACATCAGTGTTTGACAACTAAGCAGTTCTGCAAACTATGTTGAAATGCAAGGGACTGAAGCAGTTACTTACAAGTAATTACTGGATTTTCAGATGAGGAAATGCCAGCTGCCATGAAGCTAAGGATTTTAATGTAATTGTTTGAAAATAATATACTGAGATATATAGAGAAAATTATTCATATCAGAGTGAAATCTTTTTGAATAATACTGATTATTTTAGTAACTGTTAGTAGCTCATAATCACTATATACATTTTCTTGAAGTTCTTTTTGCATGTTGGGGGCTGCACCCCCTACTTATATATACAAACTCCGAGATCACAATACACAGAGGAAAGGTTACATTTCCCAATCCCCACTATAGTGCGATCTGCACTACATTGTCAAACCTTGCTATAGCGAATGTTCGCTATTGTCAGGTTTGACAATGCAGTAATCACATAGTGCGATCGACAATGTGATAGTAAACCATACACGCACATACATACATATACACATTTTATAGTTCATTAACACAAACACAGAAACTTTGTTAATGTTATTTTTCTGGCAGACTATGGTTGTTTAATCTACAAAGAAAGTATGACAATGCCTACCAGAATTGTAAAGGTTTGCAGAGTATTATTTAGACCATCATATAGTCTTCAAATCAGAGTTAAACCACACATTCTAGGAATAGCACACTATATAACATATTAAAACACAGATCGCTCCTTTGAATTCACATTTGCAATCAGTAGCACTGTAATCTGACAGCAATAGATTCTCTGGTTTAGTTGTCAGCTGATATGCCTTATCTGCAGAATTGCAATACCCTGTATTTGCGTAGGTTTTCTAGAGGTGCTCTACTTTCCTCTCACACCCAAAACATGCAATTGGTGAATTAATGACTCTAAATTGCCCTGGGTGCCTATATGAATGTGTGTGTCTGTGTGTGTGTGTGTGTGTGTGTGTGTGTGTGTGTGTGTGTTACAAAAGAAAGGCCTAGTATTCTACTTCCATCCCTTGCTTGTCTAGTAAACTCTGTGGATGCTGGAAGCTGTTTATGGGTTCACTATAGTAGTGGGATGTGACTTACACTGGATAGATAACTATGTCTTTTCAGACAGTGGGTAATTCATAAGCCCAAGTAATCAAAGCACAGCTGCCCCATAAAAGGTAAACTGAACTACCCACAAGTACAACATGATATGTTGTTCTTAGGCAATGGCATTGCACAAATGAAAATAATTTACACTTTGCTTTTTTAATAATGCCATTGTATGCTGGAACCTCCTTCCTTCATATTCATCCCTCCTTGCTAAAGTACTGTGTGTGTGTATAGCTCTGTATACAACAACTCTTGCACAGTATGTAAGTTAGGTACAGCGCTATCTCTGGGTAAGCTTTTACTTCTGCAGTTATTTGGCGTTTGTGAACTTTGGATTCTGTTTTATAATTATATAGAAAGTATTTTATTTTGTGTTATTGTTATAAAATGAATGGATTTTAATTGCTGAGTTTCCTGTTAGCATTTTTCTTAATTTTAAATTATTTACAGCATCATTTATTTGGCATTTGTGAGTCTCCAGCATTGTGACAGTAACAAGTCTTGTAACTGTTTATTAAAGGAAGTACATTTCCTTGTTAAAGTTATTTGTGGTATGTTACTGTATCACAAGATGTCTTGCCACTTAGAGCACCATGTAGCCTGGTTCACTTGGATTTACAGTTTTAGTGACATGAACAAAAATTGTGTCTGAAATTTGTCTATCTTAATAGCTGAACCGAACATGGCTAGTAAACTCGAGGTAATGGCTTTATTACGATTTTGGTATCTGGTATGTTCAGTCAGCATTTCTATTTTTGAATAATAGTTTTCCATTTCACAGTATCATTAATTTTAATTACATTAAATTAACTATGCATTTTTTTCAACTTCCAAAACCAAACATGTCTTGGGTATGCTGTTCCAATGCTTGTACTGTAATGGTTTAAGACAAGCTGATAAGTACCAGGAAAGCTTCTCTTCCACATTTTATAAGGTGAATGTTGTTTTATTTCTATATGCCTCAAATAAACTGGCAGCAGGTTAATTATAGTGAATAAAAGGCATTGTCATATAATAAAACAGAGAACTCCAAATAAGTAAAAATCTACCTTTTTCTTTAAAAAGGTCTTGCTTTGTTAAATATTCACAACATCAGCCTACCATACATATGCTCTTCTAAATGTAATCTGCATAAAATGATACTATATTTGATTTTCATCAAGCTCAAGGAAATACTAAAAATTACTCAATTTTCTTCTTTTCCTTAGACATTTTATTTCAAATATTTAATAGGAGTTTACAAAGATAATTTTGTTGACCTATTCAAGATGCCCTGCTAAAATAATATTCCCTTATTTAATTCTGTCCAGCACTGTGAATGGAATCCCAAGTGATACATAACACATAAAACAAAGTTATGTACTCACCATAACGTTCCATCTTAGTAGCTGTACTTCATTTGTCTTCAACCTGTGAGTTATGGATCCGTATCAGATCCGAGCCGACAACTTTTACTAGCATCTGCTCCGAGCTCCAAACTCCTCCCCTTACCCATAATACACCTACACTGCCTTCCATCCCCAGATCGTGTTTGCTGAACCTTATACTGATAACCCGACCTGAAAAATTACTTGACCTATACTGCAGCCCGTAGGCTGATCATATGCCAAGGTCCGGGGGAAGGAGGGAGGGACAGTTGAAGACAAATAAAGCACAACTACTCAGATGGTGAGTGCATAACTTCTTTATCTGAAGTAGTTTATTTCATCTGGTCAGCTACAAAACTCCTGGGAGGCTGTCATGGAAGGATATTCCGGAGCACTGCGGAACCAAAGGATGCTCTCCTTCTGAAAATCAAGTCCAATTTGTAATGAGAAATAAACGTATAAGATGAGGACCAAGTAGCTGAAGAACAAATATCATCCAAAGGCACTCTAGACCAAAAAGCCGCAGAAGTAGCCATGGACCTAGTGGAATGAGCTTTCACCTGACCTGGAGGAGACATGCCTCTGTCTTTATAGACCTGAAGGATGCATGAAGAGATCCATCTAGCAATAGTGACCTTGGAGATAGGTTTTCCCCAAAAAGGGTTTATAGGAGGATACAAACAATTGATCAGATGAAGAATACAAACAATTGATCAGATTTATGGAAATTTTTTGCACTGTGTAAATAGAATTGTAACTGTCTATGAACATCCAGCAGGTGGAGTTTGTATTCCATCTTGTCAGTAAAATTGGGAAAAAAGACAGGCAAATTGATGGTGTGATTGATATTGACTGGTGATGGGACCTTAAGAAAAAAGGATGGACTGGTTTGAACGGAATCCCTATCTTTGTGAAAAGTCATATAAGGAACTTTGATGGACAAGGCCTGTAATTCTGAAACCCTTTTGGCAGAGTTAATAGCCACCAGAAAAGCTGTTTTCCAAGATAAAAATTTCAGCTCTGCAGTTGCGGCAGGCTCGAAAGGTGGAGCGACCAAAACTTGAAGAACCATAGTAAGGTCCCATGGGGGAACAGGATCTTTGACCGGGGGGGCATAACAAAAAGGTGCCTTTAATAAAGGCTTCACACAGTTTGGAAGAGGCTAAGGATGCAGAATTATCGCCCACATGAAAATGAAAGATGGCAGCCAACTGAACCTTGACAGTAGAAGAACTAGCTCCGTGTTGAAAAATATCAGCTAGAAAATCAAGAATGGCAGAAATAGGAGCTGTGAAATGGGTCTAAACTCCTTTGAGAGGCCCAAAAGGAAAAACATTTCCACTTGCTGTGATAAACCTTCCTGGTCAAAGACTTATGAGCAGCCACCAGAATAGATCTAACAGAGAAGGATAGTCCAGGAGTCCTAGCAATAACAGGAACTGGAGCAGCCAAGCTGTGACTTCAGACTGTCCAGATTTGGATGTGGCACCCCAGAAGGGTGTGAAATCAGATCCTGAATGGGATCTAGGATCCAAGGCAGAGCCAGAAGGTGAGAGACCATAGGAAGGGAAACCATACCTGGCGAGGCCAGAACGGGGCAATGAGAATCACTTTGCTCCCCAGTCAACGAGCTTTCTGTAGAAACCTCAGAATAAGAGGTACTGGTGGATAAGCATACAGAAGACCAGGAGGCCAAGCATGAACTACAGCATCTCTGGGGTACTCTCCCGGCAGGGGGTTCAGAGTGAAAAACTCACTGCACTTTGCATTGGAAGGAGATGCGACGAGATCGCAGCAAGGCTGACCCCATTCGCTGAAGATCCATTCCGCTACTGCCAGAGACCACTCGTAAGGCATCAGAATGGTCTGACTTAGCCTGTCCGCTAGGATGTTGGACCATCCCGGAATGTGCGTTGCGATGAGAAAGCGACTGGTGGAGTTCGCCCATTCCCACACTCTCATGGCCTTGTGACAAAGGGGGTAAGATCTAGTCCCTCCCTGTTTGTTGATATAACAGACTACTGACATGTTGTCTGACTGAATTGCAATTGTTCCCAGAGGAAGAAAGGCATGAAGGGCCTGCAACGCTAGAAGGACTGCCCTCATCTCTAGGAAATTTATGTGCAAGCTAGTCTCTATGGGGGACCACAGACGTTGGACTGTCCTACCCGAACAATGCCCCCTCACCCGAGTTGGGAGGCATCTGTGGCTTGGGCCGGGGCTGGAACAAAGGGTCATCCCTCCAAAATGTCCGGAGAGCATATACACCATATGAGGGGTGACCGACAGACTCGACTGAGTTGAATTGGATGTACCAAAGGCAGTTCCAACAGGGACCATTGTACTTCTAGAGTCCACTGTAGAATTCTCATGTGTAACCAGACACACGGGAGAAGAGTTATAGTCACTGCCATCAAGCCTAAGGCCCTCAACACCGATTCCCCCATTGGGAGATGAAAATGGTAGATCAGGAAGACATGCATCCCCAGGGTTTGAGCTCTCTCTCTGAGGTCAGGAAGATTTTGCACTGAAGAGTATCAATCCTGGAACCAATGTAGTCTATCACCTGTACAGGATCTAGGAGAGATTTGGATGCATTGATTGTGATGTCCAAACGCAGGGTAAGAGACAGGAAATAATCCCTGATTTGGGAGAGTAGACACCTGGTGGGAGCAGTGAGGAGCCATTCGTCCTGGTATGGATAGACCTGAATCCCCTGAAGCCTCAGGTGAGCTGCTACCACCACCATCACTTTGGTAAACACTCTGGGGGCTGTGTTGAGCCCAAAGGGTAGGGCTCAAAATTGGTAATGATTGACTCCTAGCCAGAAACAGAGGAACCTCCTGGAGCTTCTGTGCATTTTTATATGATAGTAAGCATCCTGGAGATCTAACGAGCACATCCAGTCGGTCACTTGCACATACGGCATGATGGACTGTAATGTGACCATCCGGAACTTCTCTTTGGCAACTGACAGGTTCACGGAAGAGAGGTCCAGAATGGGCCTTAAGTCCCCCATTTTCTTTGGTACCAAAAAGAGTCTGGAATAGAAGCCTGATCCGGACTGATCTGGAGGGGCAGTTTCAATGGCTCGTTTTTCTAGCAGCTTGGAAATTTCCTGTGCTGCTGCCTCCCTTTGTGTGGGTGGTACATCCAGGAGGTGTCTGGGAGATTTGGGGAACTCATGAAGGGGATAGAGTACCCTCTGGATATGATCTGAAGTACTCAGCGGTCTGATGTTATGGACTCCCATAATGCTAGGTGCAAGAACAATCGTCCCCCGACTGCCTCTAGAGTAGAGCTGTCAGGCAACCCCTCAGGGTTGCTGCCCGGGTCTGTCCGAGAAAGGTTCTTGAGACCCAAAATTCTTCAGACCCCCTCTGTCTCTGGGCCGGCGTCCATTCTGTCCCCCTCTGCCTCTAGGGGAAGAAGAGCCCTGAGTGTCCCAGGAATACTGAGACTTCCGCAACCACATCTTCTTTTGCCTTTTCTGATTCTGGGAAAAGGACCTTTGAGGGTTCAAAAAACAGATGCCGGCTGCAGACAGTGTCTTCCCATCCTTCTCACTCTGGACTAGTGTCTCTGATGGTCTTACCAAAGAGAGTAGAGCCATCATAAGGGGCATTGGCAAAGGACACCTTGAAGAGTTCCGAAAAATCACATATCCTGAGTCAGGCGTTGCACCTCATGGACATGCCGGACCCAGCTACCCTAGCCATTCCTTATGTAGCATGCAAAAGGAGTTACATGGACATGTTGGAGACTGCTTTTGAAGTGGCCATCCTCCCGGAGAATGAAGCCTTGTCCTCCTGTAACATGGACTTGGGGGAAGACTCCTCCAGCTCCTTTACCAGGTCACTTTGGAGTCTGGTGACATGGGCCAGGCAGTTCAGCACCCTAATCAAAAAGGTAGCTGAAGCATAAACCCGCTTCCCTAGGCGGTACATCATCCGTGACTCTCAGTCAGGAGGATGAACCGAGGAACTCTCCTGAGCAAGTTCCTTCTTCATGGCTGCTGCTACCACCATAGCATCTATGGGGGAGCCCTTGTTCCATGCTGGTCTGTCTATGGGGGAGCTTAAAATCTTATCAGGTCTTTTTGGGATAGGTTCCATGGTGTCCGGTTCCTTCCATGCCTGCCAGGTAACCAGATCCACCAAAGGATCCACAGGAGGGGATGCTCAGGAAGTAGATGGGCCCGTGCTGAAAGCCTCCAGGAACACGGACTCATCAGAAGAAGGTTTGGGGGCAGACCAACCTCCCCGTTAGTGCAGGATGTCCATGATGTCTCCAAAGGAGACATCCTTGTGAGGTGACCTTGGGGAACCTTCTCCATCATCCAAGTCCGTGTCCTCAGTGAGGGACTCAGGGGAGTCCAAGTGCCTCCTCTTGCATGTATGCTTGTGAGGTACCTCTCCTGTGGGGCTCTCTGGGGGGACCTTGCAAGCCACTTCTTCCTCAGGGGGAACTGTCTGGGGCTCCTCGAGCATGGGCTGTCCCTGTGGTAAAATGATGGCAACCATAGACAGAGCCGAGGGGGTCTGGGTGGAGTCAGAGGGGGCAGTCAGGGGTCTCGATCCAGTGGAGAGTACCCTTTCTACCACATCGAATGCCAAGGGAGTGCAAACCTCCTAAGAAACCAATAAGGAGGCTGGTCTCCCTGGGTCTGATAAGAAAATCGGAGCCAGGACTGAAGTGGGCGGAGCTCAGAGGGAGGGAACTTGGCTCGACAAAGGCAGAGCTGATGAAAAAAGTTCCACTCCCTCGGATCTGACACCCAAGCTTGGTTCCGAGAGCAGCTCTGATCTGAACTGGTCAGATCGAAACGCTCCAGGCAGCTGTAGGCATAGAGGAAGCAGGTACCTTCGGCGCCGATCCCCTGACCAAAGCCACCCATGGATCCGAATACTCCAAACCCAAAGGTTGGATCGGAGAAGGAGATATCGGCTGGAAAAAAGGAAGCAAACTCCCTCCTCCAGAGGGAGGGGGGCTGGCAAGACCCCTATCTGGATCTGAGTACGGATAAACCTCCTCATCATTTTACCCAGATCAACCTCTGACAAAGACCGGGTAGACCTTGATGATGCAATGGAGTCCGATATGGCAGGTAGGGGCACCGAGGCCCTAGAAGCTGAACGTGACTCCTCTGGCAGCGGGGAGAACCTTGGAGATCAGAGCCGAGGGGAGTCATGGATCCGTAACGTTTTTACGGGTGAAGGGAGGTCCAGAGACCTCTTTCGCTTTTCTCTTGCCTTCAACTCTCTCTCCTTCTCTCTGCCCCTTCTTCTCTCCCCTTCCACAGGCTTTTGAACAGGAGGTTGAGTCCCAGCCTGGGAGGTAGGAGAAGCCAGGGGAAGACAGGAAGGAGAGGTGGCCACAAGCCGGAGACAAGGAAGCAGACTCTGAAGGGGGAACTTGGCCTTCCTATCCTTAATGGCGCAGGGGTTGAAGCCCGCACATATACTGCAGTCCGCACTCAGATGGGTCACACCCAAGCACATAACACACAGAGTGTGGCCATCCGCAGGGGATAATTTATAGCCACACTCAGTGCAACATTTGAAGATAAGCTTGTCAGCCATACTAACAGAGAAAGACACCTTAAGAAAAAAGGAGTAGTTTCTTTCTACTGATACACACACACACCCACTAACCACACTCATACACAGAAACACTGAGGAGGAAGGGGAAGCAAAAAAAGTTCACAGAATGATAGAAACTACTCTAACTACCCTAATACTCTAAAACTCGATGCACCAACTGAGGGGAGGAGAAAGGGGAACCTATACTAACACTATAAAAAGATATTCAGAAAAGTTTTACCCACTTGACTAAGTTGGAGCTCAAGAGACACTATACAGAAGCTATTCGCATCAAATGAGATCTGGGGATGGAAGGCAGTGGAGGTGTATTATGGGTAAGGGGAGGAGTTTGATGCTCGGACCAAAGGCTAGTAAAAGTTGCCGGTTCGGATGCAATACGAATCTGTAACTCACAGGTTTAAGACCAAATGAAGTAAACTACTTCACATCCAGGAGTAAGAAGCACTAAAATTTTCTCATGGTGATGTTTACTCACTAGTAAAATCTGAAGAGTAAATCTGCAGAAATCATGAGTAAATCTGAATATAACTAACATCTGAATGCAGGTTAGTCAAAGTATAAAAGTTCATTTTTTTACCTTGTAGTGCAGTGGGGTTTAATGGGTTAAAATTTCTGTAGTGGTTCTGTTCAACATATCTCTGGTTATTGTCCTCACCTGTGAAATTTGAGGTTGGTAGCCTAGCTGTGGATGAGTTGATGTTTTCTAATAAAAGCACTACTGCCCATAATGAAGTTATTTATTTTTCAAATTTGCAGGATCAGCCTAATGATTCCTCTTCCTGCACTCACTTGAGCCACTGAATCCTCCATCAGTGCTAGAGGCTACCAAACTATCTAATAGGTAAAAGTCAAGTGTCAGGCAGTGGACCAATCTACAGACTCTCCTAGGTCCACCCCCTCAGCAGCTTGCTCTAGGCATTCTTTGGAAGTGCATGCCCACTACTGCACATGAGAGTAAATCTGCTTCACCACCTCTCTCCCTAGGATGCGTGAGCCAGTGTTGCCAGCTCAGCCTGTATTTTGCTTCCCCATGATATTTTTTTGAACTTGTAAACTTATATTCAGTTGTTTCTTAGCTCTTCTGACAATGCTTGTAAAAGTCGTGTGATGTTTTTTCAGTATCAAAATTGTGTGTGTTGCTCCCCATTAATTATATAGGAGCACAAAATCTTTAAACAGTAATGCTGCAGTGTGGTTCCAGTTGCAAATCAATATTCAGCATTGACAGATGATTGCTTGGCGAAATGGTGTTTAAGTGCATCATGGGATGAATCCTTAAATAAGTATATTGAAGGCAAAAAAACAAATACACATACATACATATATATATATATATATATATATATATATATATATATATATATATATATTCTTAATAAAGAATGAGTTGGGATTATAAAGCAGTTATTTGTTTCAAGACAGACAGAAATGGTCCAGTACATGAAATGTGGGTGTATATTACGTTATCGAAATTTTAAAATTTCGAATGTCATATGGCCGAAGCTATATGATAGAACTTTTAAAAGTTTGAAAAGCGAAAAAAAAAATAAACAGAAAAAACCTACCTGACCATTTTAAGCAGGGGGGAAAGCCCCCCTGCATCCCCCTGCTCTTTAAATGTACAAACTCAGAGATAGCACTACAATCTTCTCATTCAGCACTGTACGGAGATCTCCGTTGAAATGTTCAAACTTTTAAAAGTTCGATCATATAGTGTCAACCAAATGACATTCAAACTTCTAAAAGTTTGAAATCGTAATATGTACCCCATGAAATGCTTATCATAATATACAAACTTAGAGAATACACTTTGTCTACATGCAGTTCATTTAACAGTTAATACAATGAGAAGTCAGTTATAGTAGAACAAAACTTTGTGTAGTATTATATGAAATCTTTTCTTTCATGTTGCAAAAATAGTGTGGAAAAATTTTAAATTGTCATTTGGGGGCAAAATAATCACTTTAGTCTTAGCTCATATTGGAATCCTAATTTAATATAATTTAGCAATCATTATTACAAGAAGAAAACACATGGATCAAAATACTGCATTAACATTACTATCACAGCAAAGGTAGTGTTAAGACAGTTTGCCAGACTCTTTGTAAATTAGATTTACAAACTAGAGTTCCATATTGCTTTACTAGGTCACACTCTCAGACGTTAGATTTCACTAAGCGAATGCTTTGTATTAATAGTTATTTATAACTAGCTAACTACAGGTATACAAAACCTACACTTATATATTTTCCTGGTGCGATACTCTCAGCCTGACTGTTTTCCCAAAACTGCACAAGTGTTAAGCAGATGGATTATTTTTTGGATAACCAGTTTTTAATCAGCTAAATGTATTTTCCTACATATTGGATAAAATGTACCCACTGCACAGATAGAAATTGTGAACTGTCACATTCTGCATAATTATTTTGTAATATATGAGGCAAACTATACCTCTTGCACCTGATAAGCAAGTTTTTGAATGAGCATAAGACCTATTTATTTTGTACTTTATATATTTTGATTTTTAAGGGAACAGTAACCACGGCCAGGGCAGCTTTGAAATGCATTTATACTACTTCATTTCAAATAGATAAAGTCTCTCAACTAGGCATCAATCCGTATGTTACTAAATGGGTAGCCAACTGGTTCACTGATAGAACCCACCTAGTCAAACTTGGGGAAGCCACCTCAAGCAGTAGACCCGTATTGAGTGGCATACCCCAGGGTTCGGTCTTGAGGCCTCTGTTATTTGGGATATACTTTCATAAGGTACAGGCCAAAAACAGTGGGCTATGAATGACCAAGTTTGCAGATGACTGCAAGATGGGAGCTGTCATCTATTCCCCTAGAGACGTGGACATCCTTCAAGAGGGTCTCACAAACTGGTGCCAGTAACATGGCCTCAAACTGAATACAAAAAATGCATCATCATCCCCTTTGGGGAGAGAGATGTCCCTACAAATTATCACATTAATAACGTTCTAAGCACACAGTCAGTCGTGAGGGATTTGGGCACCCAGCTTGATAGCCTGACTTTTGACCACCATATTGCTTTCGTTGTACCAAAAGCTTTCTACATGGCCCACCTCATAAGTAAGGGTATCTCATCCAGGGACAAGGAGGTCATAACATCCCTGCATTCTTCTCCTATATGGCCTATTATTGACTACAATGCCCCATTCAGCATGTACCTCGCAAAGCACATGCAGCAGCTGGAGAGACCACAGATGTTCCTCACCAGGAGAATCCAGGGCCTCAAAATTCTACCATACACTGATAGGCTAAAAGCCCTATCCCTCTAATCTGTTTCATACAGACTCCTCAGAGGTGATCTCTGCCTGGCATACAAGGCAATCTCAGAACCCGCCTTGATGGGACTGCTGCATATCCGCAAGTCAAGCTCCACTCGAATAATCCACACATGTGGACTCAACCTGGTCTGCGACATCAATAGGACTTGCTGGCAGGACAGATTTGTGTCCCAGAGACTACCCATCTATGAAATAGACTCTCTCTTCATGTCAAGCAGAGTACCTCTTTACCCCTTTTTTAGTGCAATCTGGATAACTGGATGGGAAATAGAAAATACATCCCTGGGATTCCACCTGTGTCCATGCTGGACAGGGGCATTGGGTGCTGATTTGTCTATGCATGGGCTAAGCTTATAAGAGCCTCAGGGCCAATAGCCTAGTACCTTCCTATGATCCTACTGGATCACCCAGAATTTGTTGCTTGGTTTTCTCTGGTACAGAGTAAAGGCAAGTAAATTAGAAGTAAGTAATTTTGACATTAAGAATAGGTATGTCTGTAAGTCTCAGAAAAGACATCAACATTCTTGATGATCCTTCTCTCAATGATATCTGTCAGACATCATTCTTTCCAAACCAAATTGAAGTTATTGTGTGGGTCTGAAAAGGGCTTACTGTGCCTTCCTTTTAACTACAGCAATTCTACCAGCCTGTGAAAATGAAATAAAAGAGTAAACAGAACACACAGCCAAACAAATTATTAAAAAAATTACAAGAAAATCCTAGCCAAGCTAGAGTTTTCACTGTGTGATTCCTTAAACCTCTTCCATTGAAAGACTTAAAAAGAAAAAACTCATGGGCATTCAGAACTGCCATAGATCTGAAACGTGATGTCCTTAAGGGGTCATTTGCATATATCCCATTATCCTCTTTTACAAGAAGTTTAAGGAGTCACACAGTGAAAAGTCTAGCTTGGCTAGGATTTTCTTTTAATTTTTTATCCTGTGAAAATTGTAAATCAGTCTAAATATTATATAATTCATATATCACATATTTCATAGAGACAGTGGTTTTGGAAAAGACCTGGGAGTGAATAACACCTTGTAGAAATGGGCGTGACCTTTGTAGCAGTCTTCACTTTCGCATTACGCATCTGAGAAGCATGGTGCATTGCTTGATGTGGTGGTGTCAGTGCTGTTTTTCCTCAGCATGTTCAATTAATTCAGTTTACTGATAGAGCTGCAACATATTTTTTTTTCAAAAAATTTTTATTTTGATTTTCATATACAACTACTACATGTGTTGAGGTCAGATTATGAGCCGTTATCTTAAACTTTCTGCAACGTTTGCAATAAACCTAAAAAAAATGGGATTGATAATGATTAGAAGCCAGCTGATCACTGTGTGGATTTAGTTATGGTATGATCACAGATGTAAACTATAACCATACTGTATAAAGAGAAATGGAAAATATCAAACCAATAGCCACCTTTGCTGATTTATAAAAAGCTCCTGACTATTAACAGCCATTTTCAGTAAGGAAGTGATGTTTTAAACCTCTTGTATCAGAGGCAACACAGGATATATACAAATGACTTTTTAAGGATATCAGGTGTTTCTGCTAAATAGCAACTTTGAATGCCTATGACTTTTTCTTCAAAGTCAATTTATGGATAGTCAAGCCAATAAACCCAAACCTCCCTAGCTATAGACATGAATGCTTCTGCCTTCTTATAGCATCCTCAGCACAGCATAAGAGGAATGTTTGACTTCTTGGAAACACAGGGTTGTCATACCCAGCTGATATCCATAATCATAAGGGTGTCTACAAAATATCCCAACTAACAAACTAAAGCAATAAGTTAAAAGGTCACACAGGAAAGCCGACTGGTTAAACACAAGAAGAAAAATCTAGCAAAGCTAGACTTTCCACTGTGTGATACCTTAAACCTCTTGTATCAGAGGCAACATGGGATATATGCAAATTGCCCTTTAAGGATATCAGGTGTTTCAGCTAAATGGCATTTTAGGTGAAATACTTTTTTCTGCTGTACCTTACCTCTGTCCCTTCAGATGTCCCAAATATAAATATGTTTAAGAAGTCATCAAATCACATGGAGTAAGCAGGGAACATTACAAATCAATTACTGAAGGTTTAGAAATTGTTTGGTATTAGAAAAATATGTTAACCTCTCACAGTATGAAATTCATATTGTTGGATACTTTGGTTACAACACTCCACAGAGTAACTGTGCATAGAGACTTTTGGTGGGGAACCTGCAAATCTTCAAATACATGGTAAGCCACCTAGATCAAACTGTACTGTCACTGGTTACATTACTGATCTGCATGCAATATTAACATACAGATAAGCATCTGCTAAAGACTCTATAGGCATCAGACTTGTCAGACAAGGGCCACTAATTTCAATATTGTTTCCACATTGAACAAGTTCTCCATCTAAATGTTCCTTTTCAACATCTTATACTAAAAGCTCTTCAAAACAGGCTCTTCAGGTTTATATTGTCGTGCCCTAAAAGTTAACATCACTTTACTTTGTAAATTGCTTAGTGGCTTTTTCTCCTCAAACTTTAATTTCTTATTAGGCCATTATTGCTCAAACTCTGCTAGCTGGTTTCTTCCTTAACCAGTTGTCTAAACTGTTCTTCCAACACCATGGAACTAAGATTTTCCCTAAATTCTCAGCTAATCTGGAAAACAAAAGGCCCAGTGTTTGGAAACCCCTTCCATATCGGTTTAGACACCCTGATAACTAATCATTTTGCTACTTTAATTAATCCATTTTTTGACATAGATGAGTGTCATCCTCTTCACTCCTGCTTCTTTGTTTACCTAAGAAAATATATCAATTTATGTTTATAGGCCTTTAGTTTGCACTTGCATCATACATCTGACTCCGCGCCATGCCTCAGAAGGCCAACAAAGGCAGGCTGATGTAATGAATAACACTGAAATCTTCTTAACGGTTACTTACACTTAGTAATTTATCCTCTACTTGACATAGTTCTTCATGTTTGATTATAGCTATCTTAATTTACAAATTCACTTGATCTGAATCTTGCTTTGTAACTTTCAGTTATGACATTTGCATGTACATTTGCTACCAGACCAAACTAAGGCTGAGAAATGTTCAGTGGGATCAGCCTACCAACCCATTTAACAAAAACAAAGGCAAAAATGACATCTGACAGCATTGATATAAACACTGATATAATAATACGCATAGCTTGGGGCAAGAATCAAATTTAGAAAATGCATTAAAGTCATGAAAATCCAAAAAATGTAATTATTTTATATTTCTGATAGATTTGGGGGAACCTGTGATTTAGTTATCTTCAAGCATTCTCTTTAAATCTGGTACAATAATTTGTTTCATACTACATCCATCCATCCATCCTCAACCCCTTTTCCCATTTTTGCGCATGGGGTTGGGATGTCACTTCAACAGTGACAATCTAGAGCCAAGGTTTACACCACTGGGTGGCTGGCCCTGCTGCTGTAGTTCATCCATACCACTCACACCTAGGGACAATTTAGATTGTTTGGTCCACCTGTTGCATGTCTTTAGACTGTAGGAGGAAACTGGAACCCTTGAAGGAAACCCATGCAGGGAGGACAGGCAGACTCCACACATAAGGTACCCCAGTTGAGAATCGAACTGGGGGAACCTCCTGCTGTGAAGCGACAATGCTAACAGCTGCACCACTGTGCATACTACATGGGATCCTGTAAATTTCTTTGTTTGCTACTCTTCTTTCAGAGGTATAATTTTAGAACTTCTCATTTGCTTAAAAATACCTGGATATTTGTGTTAGACATAGTTCCAAAGTGTACTTTTTCAAAATAGATCATTACAGAATTAAATGAGAAACTACAGCTGGCCATCTACATTAGTTCCATTATCTTATATATTTCCAAAACAATCCTTAGAATATCACTTTAGGTTTACATTTTAAATTGCATATTGCTAGGGTTTCTTTTTAATAAAGATGAAATATGGATCCGGCCCAGTCTCATCCATTACTCTGCCACACCTTCTTTTAATGCAACTTGTTTGCTAATTTAGCATTTGTTTCTTTGGTAATATTCTTTACAATTGTTTCATAGTTTGATAGACTTGTGCATATTGTATAACATATGAATGTTTTAGATACTCTTATTCTGTGAGATAAAGGTACCCAGTGATTATAGGAAAGCCAATTCAATTTAACTTCTTTGAAGAAATACTGTAACTATGTACACATTTATCTACATACTATTACAAATGGTCTGCTTTTAGAATTATCCTGAGGTATTCATCTGCAGGCATAGAGTGCAAGTAATTCACTCCATTCTTTTTCTTTCAAGTTTGGATACATTTTTGCTATGCCTTTATTTTGTAGACTTAGTCTAGAAATTACATGGAAATGTATACACAAGAGAAATCCTATGTTTGTGGTATTCTATGTCAATTTCATTATCAGTACACATATGATGTAAATTTTATGGATACTCATTCCTTCTTTATAATTTTTTTTTCAAATATTTAAAGGCATATTTTTGTACCCCCGAAAAAATAAAAATGCATGAGTGTTTAAACAAAAGTCACTTCTATTCTACATGGTTTCTAGCCTGCAAAGATATATGGAATATGTGATAGATATAAAAGAAACTCTTGTGTTATAGAAGTAGACAAGTGGTAAAGGCACGGATCACAAGGCATTCCTACAGTACAGGATACTATACGTATTTAACCCCTGATCTCAGGTATTCCACTTTTCACTCTGGCAGTTTGGATTTTGTCATAAGGACATAATTTGTCATTGTCTTTTTAGTCATAAACTTGTACACATGAAACGCAACATAGAGATTCTCATGCTGAACAACTTTTGCAATCAAAATGTACCTTAATATCTTATTTTACTTTAAAGTTATTCACCTTTACCTTTAAAAATGGAAAAGTGATTTTGATTTTATCCGTCAAATTACCTGGGAGTAAGCCAGTTTAGAAAATACAGCAAGTGTAGTTTTCATCGAATAACAAAGCATTTTTTTTGTGCAAATGTACCTTATTTGGAAACAGTAATTGGGTAGGTTTACCCATCATCTATTCCCTTTTTAACCCGACAGATTTTCATCTGTGCCATTCTTCCTAATAGGGCTGGTTATGCAACTACCTTGGAAAATTGCCAATGTGGAAGTACCAGCTATTTGTATACATGTAGCACTGTTAATCTCTGGCCATTTGAACTCTTCTCAGCACTGCAGGTTCTTGGTGATTGTTAGTATAAATCATCTGGATAGTGGCTAACACTACTCAAAAATGTATAAATGTATTCCGAGTTCCTAAGTTATTCTTCTTCTTTTGGCTTTTCCCGGTTAGGGGTCGCCACAGTGGATCACCTGTCCGCTCATGATTGGCAGTAGGGTTTTACGGTGTTGAGTTACCAGCCCGGTGCCCAGCCTTCCATGGAAGGCACACACACACTCACTCACACCTAGGGCCAATTTAGAGTGTTCAATCCACCTACAGCATGTCTTTGGGATGTGGGAGGAAACCCACACGAACACAGGGAGGACATTCAGACTCCACACAGAAGGCACCCCAGCTGAGGATCGAACCAGAGAACCTCTTGTTGTGAGGCAACAATGCTAACTGCTGCACTACCGTGGCCACCCATTCCGAGTTCCCAAATGGATTTAATAAAAGATCTTCTGTCTTTTGTTGCCAAGTATTGTATTTTACCATATTAATGTTTACGTTAGGTTTGACAAAAGAAAGCCTCTGAAGACAGTAAAATAAAAAAGGATAAGACTTTTTGTGTTAAATATGAGGGCATTTCTACTGACAGCTCCCTAAAACAATGGCACCCTAGTGGTTCATTACGACATGTGATTCTATGCAATGGGTACTGTACTACATTTAGGGATTCTGCCATTTGTCATACCAAAGATTTTTATACTTCATGAGTCCTGAACCTTTGTGCATTTCTCTACATTATGTTTGTCCTTCTCAAGCTCAGCTTATCGTTAAATACACAGTTATGGACAGTATATTCCTATTAATCACACCCTGTATCTTTTTATTGTAAAGTTATGATATTAATTCATCCTACTTTGTCATTGTAAATATGCTTTATGACCTGAGCAGGGGTTGAAAAGGGTCCTGTTCAAGGCAATCCACCCAGTCAATGTATTAAAAGTCTCTTCAATGACCAACATATTAGACAAGTTGTAAAACACCATCATTGTACATTGACAGCACCTGGGATTTTATGTTGGATCCAGAGTTTCTTTTGACTGGTAACTCTTTGCTGGGTGTTAAATCAGGCTTTTCCCCTCCACACATCTACCCATCAGTTTTTGATTCTAAGACATTTAGCAGGGAATACATTAGCATAATCCAGGAAACTGCAAAGAAAAACAAGGAGCTGCATGTGTCCCTTCTCCAGACAGCAACCTATACTTAGAATTATTGCTTCTTCACTGTGAATGTCATTGAAGGAGCACACAGAAGGAAAAGCAGTCCATTTTCATAAATGATTTCACTTAAACCAAATACTTCATTTACAGATACTGAAATCGAAGACAATTTCTCAAAATCTCTAGGTTCACCTCCTCGTGGACAGATATTTGTAGATACTACAAATTAGGGGCATTTTTAATGACCTACAGGGAATACCTCCCCTTCATATAAGAGATACAAGAAAGTGATGGGGTTCCAGAAATAAAATTGACCTTGCCGAGAATTTACAGAGGTCATTAAGACTAGAAGTCTGTGCCTTAATGCACAACTACCCATCACCATAAAAGCAGAGAATGTACAAAGTAACTGTGAAATGTCAGAATAAAACACCATCTCCTATCATGTCCCTGTCAATAATACAGTACAATACATAGAAAACCACTCAAACATGTCTTTGATAAAGTCAAGACAGTTAAAGCAATACAGTAACAATGTATATATACACCTCTAGCACTTTGACTTTCAGAGATATGAATTTTAGTCCACAGTTTCAAATCAATGTTTTATTTTAGATCAGGAGCAGGAAGTGTTACATTTCTGGCCAAGCTCAGACTCCATGACTAAACTGGAAATGCTTATTGCTACAGTTACAGAAACTGGGCATCATGCTCTAAAGTATGTTTACAATGAAGAAAATGGTGCTTAAAGACTTGCTTTGTCAAGGGTAATTATGAGAAGGCCTGCAAGCCTCAGAACTGAGAAATATATTGAAAATGTAAAGTTTAAAGTCTTAAGTGAACCATTTGCTCAGGATGTTATTTGGACAGCTGATGACACTGACATACAAATAATTACAAAAATAATTCTAATCCTTTCAACATCAGTGACTAAGGTCAGAGTATGAAGGCAATCCTAGCCCAGGACAGGACAGATACTTAAAGTTCTTGACAGGCCACAACAGTTTTAGAATGTTCTAGGATATCAACCTGTGTTTTTCTCATTCCTCAAGCAAAAGCTACACCTGAGAAACAGTGGCATATCTGAAAATTCTTGAATGAATTCACAGCCTCCCTAGCAACTCCAATTTATCTCTACCACAGCATGAAAGCACTGCTGTGTCAAATAGATCTAATCAACCTAGCCAAAGAAATATCCCTTTTGCTGCCATCAAGAATGCATCATCTGATAAGTCTGTCTATGCTCAGGATGTCTGGTCACAACAAGAAAAAGTGGGTCTATATCACATAGCCAATGTCTTATAACTTTGAACACAATGTTTGAACCATTATGTTCTAAGTTACAAAACTTAGACTATGGATAAAAAAAACGGAAAACAAAATAAACTGTTTTAAGCAGGGGGGCAAGCACCCCTGCACCCCCCACACCCACCGCTACTTAAATATACCAACTCCGAGATCGTACCCCATTGAACAAAATGGAAACCTCTGCTTATGGAGATTTCCATTCAAACACTCAAACTTTTACAAATTCGAAATTATGGTCTCAACCATATGAGGTTCGAACTTTTAAAAGTTTGACTACGTGATAGGAACCTAGAAAAAGTATCTTGTATCAGCTTGTAAGAAATGGAAGCAGAAAACATGTCATTAATAACTTGTCAGTTCAACTATAGTTTTTTTCTGAATATCTCTGCAAGAAAAGTGTGGTAGTTAAACAAACAAGGAGGTACAATATTTTCAACTTTGCAAAAAATGTTGAACTAGGCATTAAGTCAAACTTCAATAAACAATATACCTGACAGGCTAAAATTCATTAAACTGTAAAATTTTAACTTACAAATGGAAAATGCAGTCGTAGGATTCAAAACATTACACAGATACAAGGTCCTGAAAAGTTGAGATATTTGAAACACATCTCAACATGCTCTGAAATGTGTGCTTCCACACATTTCCTCACTAGTCAGTGTGGTGGATTGATACTTAGACCTTACTACAAGTCTTTCCACCACTATTTCAGTTCCAGAATTTAGTTTAATTTTTAGCAAAGCCTTAATCATTCAAACTATATCTAGGAGTGTCATATCATTGGTTAAATTACAATTTTATTGAATGTCCATTTGACTGAAAATTCATATCACTGAATGTGGCACAGCTACACCTTGTTCTGTAAAGCATAGCCTCCAGACAGGCTTCATGCCAATCAAACTGAGAATTGCAACAGTTATCCTTCTACACAAGGGGTGTGTGTGTGTGTGTGTGTGTGTGTGTGTGTGTGTGTGTGTGGGGGGGGTGTTCCACAGACCCACAAGTCTAGTCTCATATGCAAGGCAACAGAAAGAATCGTGGATATGATAAATGACATTGTCAAAGGCAGATCATGCCTACTTAACTTGGTTGGTTTCTTTGAGAAGGTCACTAAATCTGTGGATGAGGGCAAAATGGTGCACACTGCCTACCTTGATCTGACCATGGTAATCAACACTAATTCCTCACTTGGGAATTATAAAGTTACAAAATTAGGCATAAACACATGTCACCTGAAGGATAGCCAGATGGCTCACTGACAGAGCACAAAAGCTTAGGATAGGGGGATCCACCTCCACAAAGAGGCCAGCCACTAGCAGACTCTCCTTTTTGGCATCCACGTCTCTAAAGTCAAGGCAAACATCAAGAGCCTGGTGCTGATCATGTCTGCTGACAACTGGAAACTAGGCATGGTCAATGATTCCCCTAAAGACAGGCACCCTTCAAGAGAGCTTTACAACTGGTGTCAGAGGCACGGAGAAATCTGAGGTGAAAAAAAAAAAGAGTACCCTTTGGAAAGGCTGCCATCCATGGAAATTACTACATTGCAGTTAACTCCAAACAGAAACGGCAGCCAAAAAACAACCCGCTAACTGCCTGCTCACAGTAAAAATCAGCTGGACAAGACGAGCAATGGTAAAATCCAAAACAGCTTTAATAAACAAGCCAAGTGTTGAGCGCTTTCACTCGCAAACAGCGAGCTTCATCAGAACGGGTTCTGTATGCGAGTGAAAGCGCTCAACACTTGGCTTGTTTATTAAAGCTGTTTTGGATTTTACCATTGCTCGTCTTGTCCAGCTGATTTTTACTGTGAGCAGGCAGTTAGTGGGTTGTTTTTTGGCTGCCGTTTCTGTTTGGAGTTTGTTTTGCACAACCTGCTTTATTTCTGGAGTTGCTACATTGCAGTTAAGGGATCTGGGAATGCATGTTGACAGAAACTTGACCTTTGACCACCATATATCTACAGTGGTGATAAAATTATTATATGTTGCACAGTTTGTAAGGGCATGGCATCCAGGTCCATGGTCATTGTTCTACTGTACACTGCTCTCAGAGCAGAGGCCATCCTTTGGCATGTACTTAACCAGGTACTTTAAACAGCTTGAAAGACCAGGTTGTTACTCACAAAAAATGGGGGGTAAACAAGTCCTATCTAGACCGTCTGAAAGCCCTGTCTCAAGACTGCTACATCGTGATCTATGCCTTGTCTACAGGGCAACCTCTTATCACATACTGATGGATTTGTTGCAAATCCACAAAACAAATAGCATCAGAACTAACAATTCTAAGGACCTACAGCTTGTCTGTGAACAGAAACACTCAGGAACAGTTATGTCTTTCTTCAAGCATTACCCTCTCTCTGGAACAGGATTCCTATCCATGTGGAAGCCAAGCTCAACCCTAATCCTGTTCAAATATAACTTGGACCAATGGAAAGAAAATCACAAATTTACCCCTGGATTAGCACATATTTCCATAAAGGACAGGGGCAGCTGGTGATCACTTGATGTTTACAAGCCTATAGTGTAACCATAAAATTCCTTGCAGTATTAACAGGAACAATATTTTGGTAAACTTGTGATAAACTTGGCTAGATTTAACAGGTCTCAAACCAATAGTCTAGTAATCACCTATGAACCAATATGTATAGATATATGAATAAGGTCTATCTGGTGACTGATGTAACCCATGCATAACTGCTGGTGTTGCTTGAGGTGTTGACAGATTCTTAGTATGGCATTTTCACTTGGACATAGTTGTGACTATGGCATATTTAAGGGGTGGGACTAAAGCTCCTCACATGAGGATGCAGGGGGGTTTGCCCCTTGCAAAATATTTTCAAAAATGTTTAGTTTGGCAATGGTATCTATGAGGTTTCTAATTGGAATTCAAAAAGGTCTTTCAATTATTTGAATTCAGTCACTTACGCTTTAAAGTCTCTTAAACCCCCCTTAAAAATGACACTATTGAACCAACAAAATGCAGTCATGTATGTAAACAGGAAAGACTTTACAGCAATCACAAAACTATTTAACAGTCAAAATTTCAATTTACTCTGGTGGTTTCTGTACCCAGCAATTGCCATCTTAATTTCAGAAGCATTAATATCTTCAAGCAGCTGATTGCCATAAGATTGCAGCAGATCAGTATCCCCATTTACAGGAAATCCAGAATGAATATCATCTTGCGTGCTTGAGAAGGACAGCTTCCATCTTTAATGTAAAAGCAATGAAGTCAGAGGTTACATTTGTAAGGGAAAAAAGTGAAGTTTGAAACTATTTAACATAAAAAAATGTATTTGCACATTGAGAATTTTCAGGTTACTTTATTCACTAGGATGTGTTAAGGTATAAGCTCTGTATGTTGTACCTACATGATTAGCTTACATGGCAAAAATTAGACAAAAGCAAGATGACTCCATTGTTAGCTGTTAAAATAGCTATGTTACTTTTCAGTAAATGAATACACGATGTTATGGTGGTTTTGGTCTCTGCATACAAATGCAAAATGGATGAAGACATATAAGTGGTTTAGACTAGTTATGATGTACAGGAAAAAAAAGCATTTACTAACTGAACTAGTATTAAGACTGAGTTCTTTTTAAATCATGATCTCTCTCTTAATGCTGACCAGCTGCCTTGTTTCATTTTTTTTGGGGTGGGCGTATACCATTTATAGTGAAGTGAAAAAGTAAATGCTTGACAAAGTTCAGTAAGTTACCATTATCCCTGCAGTGGGGGTTGGGAGGGAAGAGATCCTCCTATCATACTTGGGAGGCTGCATTGGCTGACCACTGCTGCTCTTTCATTCAAGGATGCGATGACTAAAGAGGTCAGATGTACAAGTGCCCTCAACAGGCTAGACTGAATTGTTACAGTTTACCCATTCACTGAAGGATGAGTAACCTGATAGCAAGGGTGAGTTATGTTATTCGTAACAGTTAAATCACTGTTCCATCATTCTTTCCTAGATCTGCTACATCATTTTCAGACTGCTATCCCATTTTTCAAAAAGTTCTGTAGCCTAGCCTTCCAAATATCTATGTATAATTTAACCCTTCTTTGAATATTTTATCATGTAAACCATATTTGTAGCTTAAAGGGTGGGGGAAATGTAATGTAGGAGGCAGGTGTCACAAAGGTCACAACAGCAATGCTCACGTGCCTTGCCTGCTATTCCACTGATTGCCTGTGATATACACCCAAGTACCTGTATCACACTTCAGGAGTTTACTTTAGAGAAAAGGTAAAGAAACCATCAATCATGAACTTCAGAATTTAGTCTTCCTAGAAGAAATAATCCTGGTTTCATATACTTAAACATTTAGATTATGAAGGTAAACTACTGAGCATATCACTTTTGTAAGTGTAAGATTACCTTTATGCCTTGAGAGTTGAAATGCCTTTTGATATATAAGGTCATAAGTTCATGTGAGAGGTGCTCTGTACCTAAAGTCTGAATCGATGACCATGGCAACCCTGCAAGCACAAATCCTAGAGCTGAGCATGCATCACAAGTACAGCATCATTACACAACCCTCTTCCTGAAGTAGGATTTCATAGTAGTAGGGAAATAAATCTTTCAGGATGAGAGGAGCATTAGGATCCAGTTAAAGCTGCTGACAATTATGGTCCACAGTAGTGGAGCTGCAGTGTGATTTGATGTGTGTGTGTGTGAGGGGGGATGCGTAAGGTATGCATAGCTTATCCTACTGTAATGCAATTAGTGGCGCCATATCACCTTTCCATCCTTCCTTACCTCACTGTATCAAGTTGAAGTGCATCTTGATGTTTCTGTAAGTCTGGCCTAAGACTAAACTAGTGAGCATCCAGACAAGTGTGTTTCTGCAGTGTTACCACCTGCTGCTGTATCAGTCTTTCCTGACCAATAATGTTGAGACTGCTTCTCTCCACTTCTCAGCCTGCCCTGACAGGAGCATTATAGTGGAGAGCAGAGTAAATGCACAATGTGAATTTTGGCAAGACAAATATTGCCCATTTGTAAGAAAACCGTTCTCTTAACAGTTGTAACCAGATTTAACCTGTGCACATTTTACTGTTCATTGCATTGTTCATGGCTATGACCTACAAGATGATGTAACATTTCAGTTCACGTGCTATCACAGCTTTTATGCCCTTTGACATCTATTACTGCAATGATTGTAGGTATGGCTGACCACAGCAAAAGCAGGAGTTCAGTGAAAAAGTACAGCAGTTCATGGGGACTGATGTATCCAGTTTGTATGAAATCCAATGGTGCATTATTTTTAATCCTTACTCAATCTCAAACATTAGCAGTTTATGGGATGAACACAGTGTGGCATTCAATATAACCCAATGTCTGCTAGTTTCTCAATTGTCTCAGATCTAAAAGGGGTCCTTTTATGTTCATGGCCATTACACAGTTCAGTGTGACCAGGCTCTCATGCACAAGTTAGCAGCATGTGTGTGTGGAGTGAGACTTACACCACGCTCATATTTATTCTGTCCTGGTATATTTTCAAAATTCACTTGACATCTAAATAGCAGGATTAAGTCAATCCACCGCATGTAATGTCATGGCTGCACACCGAATTTCAAAGTCGTGGCTCCTTATTTTACAAACTGCATTCATTAAGTATTTCATTATTATAGAACAAAGCATGTTTGTGTAACTTTAAGAAGCATTTCCAAGTGTAGGCATGCGCATATAAATAGTGAGCACCTGCAGGCAGCAGTGCCATTTTGAGAGAATAGCGAGAGTGTTAACATTTATGAGTGTAGTAGTCAGTCTGTTAATACGTTTAAGTTACCAAGCCTCAATCCAGATGTGTTTGTGTGTAATAAAGCTGCATGAACTGAACCCACAACTGTTCATTTGTTTTATCCTGACTGGGTGAGCGACAATTATCTACACTGATGAATCCTGTCATGTTTCCCCTTATGCCATCTGCCATTGTATAGTGATCCTGGACCTACCTTGTAGCAGGACATTACAATAAAATCAGAATACAGTATGAACAGACTATACAAAGTATCCACTTGAAAAATGCATTTATTGTAAGTTACATGCCTTCTATAAACTGTCAACTTTACAGCCAGATAGAGCAGGACCACCACCATGGCAGATCAGGGCAGAATATGATAGGGTGGAGGTGTCTGCTAATGCAGATGATGACTGAACACAATCAAGGGTTTTCCTCTTTTGAAAGGCTCCCGAAGACCTTGGTCAAAACTTTCCTGTTTTTAGAGGCCATAGACAGTGCAGCATGGAGGTACATGAGTAATTCCAAATTGACTGTCTAGACTACTGCTACTTTTGCATAAGTAGTACACAAGGTTTCACCATACAGCTTTAAATGTACACACAGCACTACAAAACTTTGCATGTATATAGTGAATTTTTTGCTGTGCATCTACTGTACAGATACATAGAATCATAGGAGGTTACTAGGCTATTGGCCCTGAGGCCCTTATAAGCCTAGCCAAGAGTTTAGACCATGTTTAGACAAGTCAGCACCCAGAGCCCCTGTCCAGCTGGGACACAGGTGGAATCCCAGGAGTGTATTTTCTGTTTTCCATCCAGTTACCCAAGTTGTGCTTAAAAAGGGATAATGAGGTACTCTGCTTGATGTGGAGAGGGAGTCTATTCCACAGATGGGGGAGTCTCTGGGAACAAATCTGTCCTGCCAACAAGTCCTATTGATATCACAGACCAGGGTGAGGTCGCGAGTACGGGTTGCTTGAGTGGAACTTGACTTGCGAATATGCAGCAGTCCCATCAAGGCAGGGTCTGAGATTGCTTTGTATGCCAGACAGAGATCACCTCTGAGGAGTCTGTATAAAACTGAGTAGAGGGACAGGGCTTTTAGCCTGTGGAGGGTAGGTGTTTGAGGCCCTGGATTCTCCTGGTGAGGAACCTCTGTGGTCTCTCCAGCTGCTGCATGTGCTTTGCGAGTACATGCCAAAGAGGCCATTGTACTCAATCATTGACCTTATAAGGGAAGAATACAGGGCTCTTATGACCTCTTTGTCCATGGATGAGATATCCTTACTTATAAGGTGGGCAATGTAGAAAGCTTTCTGTACAATTGAAGCAACATGGTAGTCAAAAGTCAGGTTGCTATCAACCTGGGTGCCCAAATCCCCCACTACTGATTGTTTACTTAGGACATTATTATTAATGTGATATGTGGGGACGTCACTCTCCCCAAAGGGGATGATGATGCATTTTATGGCATTCAGATTGAGGCCATGTTTCTAGCACCAGTCATTTGTTTGGGTGAGACCCTCTTGGAGGACGTCCATATCACTTGGGGAATTGATGACTGCACCTAGCTTGCAGTCATCTGCAGACTTGGTCAGCCATAGCCAACTGGTGTTGGCCTGCACCTCAGAGAAGTATATCCTGAATAACAGAGGCCCCAAGGCCAATCCCTGGGGTACGCCACCTGTTACGGGTCTACTGCTTGTGGTGGCTTCCCCTATTTTGATTAGGTGGGCTCTATCAGTGAGCCAGTTTGCTACCCATCTCGTAACATATGGATTGATGCCTAGTTGAGAGAGTTTGTCTACTATGCCAGAGTGGGGAATAGTGTCGAAGGCTTTGGCCAGGTCAAGGTAGGTGGTGTGCACTGTCTTCCCCTCGTCCAATGCTTTGGTGACTGTCTCAAAGAAGTCGACCAGATTTAACAGACATGACCTCCCACTGACAAAGCCAAACTGTGTGGGGTCGAGTGTTTGGAGGTTGCCAATGTCCCTGTTAATGAAGTCCATATCTGTTCCATGGTTTTGCAGATCAGGCTAGTTAGGCTGATGGGTCAATAATTTCCTGGATCAGTGGACACTCTACCTTTGTGTAAAGGGATGACAGTGGCTGTCCTCCACTAGGCTGGGACAAAGCCGGTACTCAGGCTTTGGTTGAATAGGGTGCCTAATGGTGCTGCAAGTTCATGCCTGAGTTCATGTAGGATGCATGTTATCGGGTCCCATGGAGGCTGTATTTTTGCCTTTGAGAGGGCAGTGATGACCTGTTCCCTAGAGATAAGGGGTGGGGGGCAGGTACTGGGGATATCCTGATTTACTGATGGGGGGCAGAGGGGAGAAGTTTTCACTGAATCTGTCAGCTGGTAGATTGGCTATATCTACAGCATTTGTGTATGTGGTGTCCTTGACCACCAGTTCTAAACAGATCTGTGTGCTTCCCTTGAAATTGCGGACATACGTGAAGAAAGCCTTATGATTGCCTCTAATAGATGTGGCCAATTTGGACTTGAAGTTGGCTTTAGAGGATTTCACTAGTGCTCTTATTTGCTTGCTCAGGCTCGTTTCCAATTGGGTACCTGCTCCTTCTTGGTCCTGGACAGCAATTTTTTTCTTTTTGTTATATAGTTTATTGCAGATGTCCACCACACAGGTTTACTCTTCCTTGTGGAGGATGATTTTGTCCTGTCAGGTATTCCTGATTCCATGCATCTATATAAATGCTCCAATAGTACTTTGGTGTAGATTTGAACATTGGTTTTAGTTCCTACAGTGGGGGAGGGGGCTGTGAAGCTGTTTATACCACCCTCAGGAGGTTGTAATCAGCTCTGAAGAAGCTTTGGAGAACATACATTTATAATTGTACATCACACATGTAACATGTACTACCCACCTCAAATTTATTTTAGAACTGAGTGTTACAATATCAACTGGAGCTCAGAATTCATAATTTGAGTCCCGTTTTAAGTTTATGTGTTCATAAATAGTAAAGGCTGCACTGAAACCACACCATTAATGTTTGGGACAACATCCATAGCTATAAAACCTTTAAGGAATAATGTGGTAATGCAGATACAGGGGTCTACTTCATGACCATTAAATGTAAACATGATTCAAGGGTGCTGGGATAAAACTTGCTGTTGTCAAAGATTACAAAATGCAACCAAAACTGTCATGCAGCTTGAGGGGAGCTGATTAAAAGACAAGTTTGGGAAAAGCCTGAGCCCTGAAAAGTCAATGGTAGGAGCAAAAAATTGTCCAGATTCTGGCATAAAAACACTATATGAGGAGGATGGAGGGAGCAGCTACTGCAGCAGTGATCAAACATCCATGGTTAAGTTACACAACTATAGCATAATCATAGTAATCACAACTGCAGTAGCCTTTGCAATAAGGCTAGATTTACTTAACTACATTTGGGGGATGGAAGAACAGTTCAGAAGCCCCTTGAGAATGGGGCTAGGAAAACTTGATCTAGACAGAGAAGAAATCAAACTTAGTTTTGTAAAGGTACAAATGACCAAGTGGCAGCTTTTAGAATCCAACTCTTTCCAAAAAAAAGTAGATGAAGCAAAGGTCTTGACCTGGCCTGGGATAGTTATGGCAAGTATAACAAAAAGGTAATAGCCTTAGAGAACCATTTTGAAATAAATATGGTATTTTGACACAGGTTGTCCCTTCTTGATTTCAAGAAATGAACGGATTTGAAAGATTTAATTCTGTCAAGATAGAGTTGTCTGTGGACATCCAAGGTATGGAGTATCCTCACTCATTTTTAGGTTCAGGAAAGGAAAGAAAAGAGGAAAATGAATAGTTTGGTTTAAAGTAAATGCATACCACTTTAGGCATAAAAGGATTAGTTCTCAAAACAATCCTGTTCCTATGGAAAATGAGATGGGGATGACTCACCATAAGAGCTTGCAACTCACTTATCCTTCTTGCAGATGTTGGAGCAATCAATAAAACTCTTTCTCCCAGCTTAGTTGCTTCAAATGGTGCAAGTGTTAGCTTCTCTAACAAAAGCGATCCCAAAGATGGGCTACTGGTTTTCTTGGAGGCCTCTTATGCAAAAGCCATTTGAAGAGACTTTTGAAATGAGGATGCTTTGAAAGAGGAAGTTCGATGGGAAGACATGCTGAAATGGCCAATATACGAGTCTTTATACAGGTGAAGGAAAGGCCATAGGACAGTAATATTGTAGAGCCAGAACCACCCTGAATGAGTGGTGGTTTTGTTGGCACCAACGAGAACGTTTTCTATTTGTTAATATATGATTTAACAGTAGCAGGCTTGCCCTCCATTACCACCTGTTGCAAGTCCTCAGTAAACAGGCACCTAAAAGGAATTAAGGCACTATCATCCATGCAGTCAAATGGAGAGGAGGATGCCACTGCATGAAGAGTGTTCAGAGGGTAAGGCAACAACTAAATGTGATTCAGGCACAAAACCTTAAGAAACGTCTGGAGGAATAAGAATGTGATGAGCATCTTTAAGTCAAGTGTTGCTCAGAAACTTGAAAGAGGAAGAGTTAATAGGTTATGAAGTGACACTCAGTTTTAGGAAAGATCCAGAATGGGTCTCCAAGCATTTTCTTTCTTTGGCACTAATAAAAACCCTTCTCCACCTGGGATGGAGGAACTTGTTCCATCACTCCTTGGAACAGCATGTGGTGAAGAACTAGTGGAAACAAAAGTCTGATCTGGAGGATAATTAATGACCCCTTCCTGGAAAGAATTTCCTCCTCATGGCTGTAACCTTAAATGATTTGGATCCCATTTGTCTGAAACAATCTGTTGCCAATGAAAAAAAATGGGGACTCAGTGTTTCTGGAAGACAAACTGGGCCAGGCTGAGACAGGGTTACAAGATCTCTTTTAAGAGACACTATCCTTGGTTTTGGGAGGTTTGAGACTTTTTGGAACCCCCTGCCATTTCTTAATGGTCTGTTTACTTGTATTTTGTACAGACTGTTTATTCTGTTTTGCCTCTGGAAAGATATACCCTGGGATTCAAACTCTGTGCAAGAGTAGCACAATTATTACACGGAGAGGTTCATATCCATATAGCAGAGCAGCGTGCCTTGCATATTCATGAAGGCACGCTGCTGTACTACTACACGGACATGAGACATGAATGAGTGCAGGGAGCATGTCCCAGCAGTATTCACACAGTTAACATGCCGCCTGCACTCAGAAAGTGCTATTATGGCACTTTGAAAACCAGAAACAGTGCCTGCGGATACAAATGGAAATAATAATAACAGTGTCCACGGACACTGAAAGGTAGGAAAGAGACCGGCACATCCCTTCACAGTATAGATCAGCACAGGATGTCCAGATCGGTATGGCAGTGTACACTCTGGCATACCAAATAACTAAACATCATCATGTTCCCAAGAGGAAACAATTAAAAAGTGCGTCTTTATTGAACAATTTCAACACACACTATAGGATTGAGTGCTTTCTTCCCTATGCCAAGGGACTTAAAAAGTAAAAATATAAGTGAGGAAGAAAATAAAAGATTTGAAAAAGCTATGGTTGTCCTGTATGGATGTAAAACATATGAGGTGGAAAAAATAGTTAACAAAAACTGGGCTATATTAAGAAACAACCCAAAGTTATGGGCTATTGGGGGACCAAAACCAAATTTTGTGTATAAGATAGGTCCCAACTTAAAAAAGGCCTTTGAAATTGTTCCAAAAAATAAGGGAAGGTATGGTATTACAAGATGTGAGAATTGCTCCCAATGTAAGTATATATGTACAGAAGAGAACATTACTATTACTAACTCATTAAGAACTACGGTTGGATTTGAGTAGGGAAACTGCCAGACTATAGGAGTGGTGTATTTGGATATGTGTAAATCCTGTCCCAGTTTTTATGTAGGTAAAACAGAGAGATGATTGAGGGACAGGATATATAAACACACATATCAAATATCTAAGAATATGAATAATGCCCTGTAAAGGCATTCTACAATCTGCCCGAATGGTACTGAATTTAGATTTGGTATTTTGGAAAGAGTGTTACAAAATCCTAGGGGTGGGAATTATAGAAGCCACATAGAAGAAAGAGAAATAAGGTGACAAATTAAGCTACAAGCAAGCCAAACCCCAGGGTTAAATGAATTAATATCAATCAAGCCCTTGCTGTATAAAAAAGTGGAGTCCATGAAATAAACACTAAATGGAAGTGTTTTATATATATATATATATATATATATATATATATATATATATATATATATATATATATATATATACACACACACATATATATATATATATATATATATATATATATATATGAAAAAAATTGTTTTATATACAAACATTGATATGTAAGATATTATGTAAAGGCTTTTTAGTGAACTGTTATGTATTTTAACATAATGTTTTAAGTATTTTTGCAATAGAAGTTTTTAAAATAGAAGCATGTTGTACTTTAAGTATTTTATTTTTGTTAAATGGTAAAATGGATGATGTCACAATTGTAACAGTATTTAAGGGGGGGTGGAATATTGGGAGAAATAGATTCTGATGAAGTCCCTTGGCATAGGGAAAAAAGCGCTCAATCCTATAGTGTGTGTTGAAATTGTTCAATAAAGAAGACTGAGAATTCAGCCATAGCAGTGTATTTTCATGGTTGGTTTGTGCATTTTTATGCACTGTTTGGCTCATTTTGGTGTTTATAATTAAAATGTGCCCCCAGATGTGGTCAGAGTCCCCCCATGTATGATGTAGTTGTCTGGATGTCTTGCCCAAGAGGATAAGAAGTATATGCATACCTCTAAAGTGAGAAGAAAATTAAAATATTTTATTTTTTTTCCATCCCAAGTAAAGTTTAAGTGGAGCTGAGTGGGTGTGCGCATCGTGCAGCTGTGCTTAGCATAGCTTAAATATCCCAAAGAGCTAAATAGAAATATACAGCTAAAACTACCAAGGCAAGATAGCGTAGTGATTAGAGCTTCCATTTTGCATGCAGGCAATCACGGCTCAAGCCCAAATGAAGTCCATTCATTTTTACATGGGAAAGCAGTATTAAAATTCTTGTGTTTTTTTAAATGAGGTAGTAAATAATATTTGTCAACCAGGGTAGTCTAGCAGGTCCAAAAGTGAGGTGTCAGTCTAGAAAAGATGTGAAATCCCCATATAAACACAAGTGCCACATACAGTATAGTCTCACAAGAATATAATGTAATGAAAGCACATAGGGGGGATGTCATGGAAGGTAAATATAAAATTATAATATGTCAGTAATGATGAATCAATCCCACAATCCTGATACCCTATAAAATAAAATCTGAGCAATGCTAGGTAGTGCTCAGCTATGCTAAGCTGGTGTGAGCACTGCTTAAATGTAAATGCTAAGCAATAAGTAGTCCAGCTAAGTGGATTTGCACATTGGTAATCAGTGCTCAACATCTAACCCTTTAAGCACTGCCAACCTTAGCTAAGCAGGTTTGTGCATGGCTTAGCTTAGCACAGCATATTCAAAATGGCCCAATGACAGCAAAGGGTGGGAATTTGGCCCTAAACCTCACAGATAGGAATACAGCCATAACCAGATGTAGCTCATCTTTGCAGGCACTATGGCTGGTATAGGAGAGGGATTGCACTTTCGGGCACAGCGCTGGGCCACTCAGGAGTCCAGGGTCATGGTTGGACTCCTAGTGAAAGACCATGAGAAGAGACTGGCGCAGGGCCAGTACCAGGGCACAGAATACACATGGGAGATCTGGGACCATCTTGCATGCGATCTCACCAGTGCTACTGACATCCCTCGAACTGGTGAGGGGGTCCGGCATCATTTTGCTGACCTCAAGTGTAGGAAGAGGGAGCTTTTGGACCAGTGGACCCAAGACGTATGGGCACAGAATGTCCCAGCAGTGTGTAAGTATCAGTATCAATTAGTGTTTACCAAAGTCCAGCCTGCATATGTGATCAATAGGTATACATAAATGTTTCTTTATCTCCTGTACAGCTGCAGATGAGAGGGGTGCGGACATAGACATCCATGCCCGCAGATTGCTAAGGCTGCGCTGGGAGGCTGGTGAGTACAAATCTAGCTTGCAGTATCCAGGGAAAATAAATAGAAAGGAGTAGAATGTCAACTGCTAGTAGGTTAAATGTGTACTGTGTGTAATGAATAAACGATGTTAGCAGAGGAATAGTGATGTACAGGATATCTATCAATAAAAGTGTCAGTACCCTTCAATACAACTAAAAACCACAGACTGTTGTGTTTACTTTATGTGGTGGTATGAATCTAAATGTGTACAGGTTCTGCACAGCAACTATGGGTCTGACAACATAAATTAATTGAGGCTCATCTGACAAAGATTGTGGAGCTGTAAAACACAAATATTAAATGTTCCATGCACCAAGATCTGATCCCTGAATAGTAATGTGTAAAGTATTATCCTGTATTCCCTACAGCAGTGCTTTGTTTTAACCATTGCTTTCCAGATTGTAATTTGTCCAAGTATTAATACACAGTACAAGAACTATCTGCCATGCATGAATGTCAGAATTACAAAGTCAGATTGTCCAACCAAGAGAGTATTAGGCAGAAAACAGTCAAACAAAAGCCAGCAGTTCCTCATAGCTCATTGTGATGAAATGCAACCTTGTTGTACCTTTTTGCACAAACAGGTACGGTTTGAATCCCAGGAGTGGTAGTAAGCTGTATGCATAATTTCACCCAAGAATATGTGAATATGTGTAGAAACAGTCAGGTAGTGTTAACGGAAATTTCTTCCACAGGTCTGTCAAGTAAGGAAATGTTTTTATTAGCTATAAGAAGGCTGTACTAATACAATGTGTACAACACTTCCACTGTCCAACCCCAAGGCTGGAAATGACAACAAGATAAGGACATGCACCAAGTGGTTTCTTCCAATAAATGTCCCTCAAGTGTCACGCTGTCATGGCTAGTGTTCACCACTATCAATACCAGGGTGACAGAAATCCAGGTGGAGTATGGCAGTAGCATACACACAGCATGAGTGTAGAGCACCCCTGCCAGTATCACACATGTAACCTTGAATATGTGTAGAAACAGTTAGGTAGTGTTAAGATATTTCCTCCACAGGTCTGCCAGGTAAGGAAATGTATGTATTAGCTTTAAGAAGGCTTTAGTAATACACTGTGTAAAAACATTCTGCTGCCCAACCCCTGGCCTAAGGTAGGTGTAAAGTGAGGTCATACCTGGAGAGTAATGATCAGTACAGTTGTAAACAATTGAATTGCCAGGACTTTAGTTTGTGTTTCTGAGTGGTCCAGACCTTGTTGTGGTAGTGGGAGATCTTTCTGCTTATCAGTGAGAGTGGTAAGCATTAGAGCAGCCTGTCACAAGAGGAGTGGTTTCCAGCTCTGAAATTTACCTTATTGGTCTTTTTGGGCTAATTTCTATCCCTTTCAAGTTTCTGAGTTAAAAACCTGTGTTCGCGTGGTTTTGTGTGAATTTGCCCATTGAGCGGCACCGGTTACCTAGGGTTAAACTATTCCCAGCGCCATAAAGTCTGCTCTTCAGTTTTTCCCTTAGAACCCAAGACTGAACTTATCAGTCAAGAGGAAAAGGTAAACACTTGCTCCATACCACACTCATCACATAGTCCCACTATACCTACACCACCAAAACCCACACATAAATACACAAAAACATTCTCAGAGGCTCTCAATAAGAATCCGGCCAAGCAACAGAGACCTCCAAAGCAAAAAGCAAGCAACCTCCACCCCTCATTACAACCCAAAAGACAACACAGAGACTTAGTATGCCACTCAACCACAGCCCATAAGGCAAAACAACATACCTAACACATTAGTCATAGCTGACAAAATAGTCAGGCACACTGATGTTCCACTCACCAGAATAGACAAGAAGGTTACTGTTATTTGCCTGTCAAGTACCAGTATACGCCACATAACCCACACACTCAGGTCACTCCACAACAAGTACAAATATGACTCCATCATTGTCCATGTTGGTGTGAAAGACCAGAGATGTACCTCCCTGGACTACATGAAAAGACATGGAGGAGTTCTTCGATCTTGTAGTCCAGGCAGGTATGACCCTAGCCCTGAGTAGCATCCTACCTTTGGCCAGAATGATTGACTTCAACAATTGGCTAAGCTTCTGATGTAATTCTAAGGGGATCCAGTATCTGTCTGCCTAGGACGACATGGTCGATAGGCCATGATGCTTTGCCAGAGATGGCCTGCACCTGTCACCCCTGGGATTCTGGATACTAGCTAAGGCTTTTGCCGCCCCTATAGTGCATTTTTTAGGCAAGGTTCAAATGACAAACCCACTACCATTAACAGATACAGGCAAGCAAAAACTGAGGGTAATGCTACTCAATGCTAGAAGTCTAAACCTCAAAATGTACTCACTTGAGGCACTCCTTAAAATGGCGAACATAAACATCTGTGCAGTGACTGAAACCTATTTCAAGGCTCCAGAGAGAACCCCTGCATTACCAGGATATAACTCATACCATATCTTTCGGCCACCTAACCAGGTCTGGAACATGAAGGGCAGAGGTGTGTCAATATTTATTAAGGATAACCATCCTCCAGGCTAGTTGCCCAACATAATGCATCCAAAATTATCCAAGTGCAACTAACTCTGGGTAAAACTGCAATCCATATTGTAGCTTGCTACAGATCCCCCGCCATGCCCCAGGATTCCCAATCTTCTTTTTTTGATATACCAGAAAATATTAGGGTTCAACCAAACACCCTAATAATGGGTGCTTTCAACTGGAAAAACTACTCATGTACCAACTCCTTCAATCAACACTTTCTAGAATTCATAAACTCCAATGCCCTGGATCAACTTATCCACACCCCCACCAGAGGCAATAATGTCCTGGACCTAGTCATTACCAACATGAGTGACCGGTGTTCCACACCTGAAGTCAACTCCTCATTGGTCAGATCCAACCATAAGCTAATCACCATAGATGTCCACATCCCGCCCCCACCCCCATTAAGGAAACCACTGTAAAAATTTTTCCCAAGCCAACTTCATGCTTCTTAAGACAGAAGTGGCCAACTTCACATCACTCATGCAGATGAGCAATACAGTTATGACTGCCGAATCATATACAAATGCACTGTATAAGCACTTACATGCGTGCATGGATTGGGCTATCCCTAACAGAATCAAGACACTATCCTCCAAAAAAAGGAAGACAATCTGGTGGTCCCCTGCTATAAACAAACTCTACAACAGAAGGAAGAAACTGATGCAAAAGAGAATAAAATCCCATGAGTGGGGGAGCTCCCTGGTCAGCCTCAGTAAGAAGTTGAAATCCCTCATAAAATCCTCCAAAGTCAGCTATGAAAACAACATTGCCACTCTAAGGACAACCACAAAGCATTCTATAGCTATGTCAAGAATCTCAATGGCAACACCCAGATCTGCTCTGAGTTACAGCACAATGGCACAAAAATTACAGAACCAACTGATATTGCCAACATTCTGGCTGACAGGAGCTAACTTTACCCCCCTCACCCCTAAAGGGCCCATATCCATACCGGAAGAATGCAGTGCCCCTGCAATCACAACTGAGCAGGTAAAAACTGCACTCTCCAAAGCCAAAAACACAGCATCCATGGGACCGGACAACATCCCAGGCTGCACTCTACATGAACTGCAAAATAAACTGGCCCCCCACCTAAGCACCGTGTTCAATCATAGCCTCACGACAGGCATTGTACCCACTGAATGGCTCACAGCAACAGTTATACCACTCCACAAAGGGGGAGCCACCACAGACCCTGGGAATTATCTCTGTATTAGCCTGACGAGCCTGGTTTGCAAGGCCATGGAATGTATCATGGAACTCAAACAAAGACATTGGTAACCTCCAAACTCTGGACCCCTCCCAGTTTGGGTTTGTGAAGGGAAGATCATGTCTCCTGAACCTGATCGACATCTTTGAAACAGTCACCAAAGCCATAGACAAGGGTAAGGCAGTTCACACAGCCTATCTTGACCTCGCCAAAGCTATCGACACCATCCCCCATTCTGGGATCATAGATAAACTCACTAAATGGGGTATAAATCCATACGTCACAAGATGGGTTGCCAACTGCCTCAGACAGAACCCAAACTGTAAAAGTTGCAGACTCCAAATCTGACTTCAAACCTGTGGCAAGTACAGGCTAACACAAAGGGTGTCTGGCTGACGAAGTTCACAGCTGACTGAAAAATAGGTGCCATAGTGGAGTCCCCAAATGACAAGGACATCCTACAGAAGGGCCTCACTGAGACTGATTACTGGTGTCAGAGCCATGACCTCAAGCTCAATGAGAAAAAGTGCATTGTCTTCCTCTTTGGTAAAAACTCTGTACCCATGAACTACCACATAGGTGGCAGTCCACTTAATGCCAAAGGTGTGATAAGAGACCTTGGGACTCAGGTGGACAGTAGTCTCTTCTTTGATAATCACATCGCAACAGTAGTCAGGAAATCCTTCTACGTGGCACACCTCATCACGAAGGGGTTCTCATCCAGGAAAAAAAGAGGTCATTGTTCCCCCTCTACTCGGCTCTCATTAGACCCATTATTGAATACAACTCCCCTTTTGGAATGTACCTCACAAGACATCTGCAACAGCTGGAGAGGCCACAAAAATACCTCAAAAGGAGGATTACAGGACTCAAACAGATGCCATATGCTGACCGTCTCAAAAAACTCCAGCTTTACTTCATAGCATATCGCCTACTCCGAGGTGATCTCTGCCTAACATACAAAGCTATGTCAAACCCAGAACTGTTGGACATGCTACACCTAAAGAAATCTCAATCCCTCTGAGCTACATACTCTAGAGACCTAAACCTTGTCACCACAATAAACAGAACATGCTGGATGGATAGATTCTTATCCTAGAGACTTCCCATACTCTGGAACAAGCTATCTATGTCAGGCAGAGTTCTTCACTAGCCCTCTTCAAGAAAAATCTTGACGAGTGGATGGGAAATAGGAAATTCACCCCAGGGATAACTTCTTTGGCCCCTCAACAGATGCACAGGAAAATAACCTTCTTGGGTGGCAAAAGCCAGGGAACCTTTTGGCTAGGCTTACATAGGCCCTTGGGCCAATTGCCTAGTTCCTACCTATGAACCTCAGCCTATACAGTTGTTAATTGACATCTGTCTCTCTCCCCCACCCTATCTGCACCAATAATTCATACACATAATCAATGGGTATGTTTTTCTCCAAACCTACTGTTGGGACATGTGTCCTATTGTTCTACAAATATTGAATTGTTTGATTATTAATGTTCCCCGTTCAAATACTATCATTGGTGGCCTGTTGCTATCAATGTAACTTGCATGCCATTATAATGTCTACCGTGGCTCCATATATGCATGTGTTCTGTCTGCTATGCAACTGTTTCAAATCTGTTTTATGGAGTCAATTGGAACACCGAATCATGCTGTTATAACTAATCTTGAAATGTGTTGTTCATGACTAACCAACAGATTTTGTAAAACCTCAACACCATAGCACATCTGGGAAGGCAGATCCCGGTGGATCCACCTGACCCACCTTATCTGGCCATGGCACTGAGCCCCAGCACATCTGGGACACAACCCAGGACCTCCTTATCCACTGGTCCTGCACTACCTTTGGGTTGAACCTCCTCAGAGGATGGGGCCCATCCCCCCGGGAGTGGGCATGGACAGGAAACCATCACCTGTAGCCTAGTCCGGGGTTTGGTGCTTAGCGTCATCCAAAAGGAGTTTGGTGGACAGCTGCACCAGATTGAGGGCTACCTGGTGCATCTTGAGGGTCAGCCTGCCCATCCTGTCTAGCCCCCAGCACAGCCACCTTTGGGGCCATGAAGGTGCAGTAGTCACTGCCCATGGGTGGGGACCCAAGTCTCACTGTAGCCATTTTGGGGCTCATGGGCATCTGATTCCCAACCACCCTCCCCATTCAAGGTGTTTACCCCACATGTGTCATATACCACCCCTGTCTACTGTCTTGTCAGTCTTCCTACCCAACTTACGTCCCCAAGTATACCTACTATCCTTCCCCAGCATCCCACTCTCACCTTAAAAAAAAAAAAAAGGTCCATACATAGCTGTCCATTTCACACACGTATCCACTGGACACATTTAATCTGGTCCAACTGGCTTGAAAACACATTACTGTTGTCCTCACCTCTCTCTTAGGGGTTTGAGTGTTCAAATTCACCTCCAAATTCTATAGAAATTCACAGCTCTTGGTGTAGAAGAAATGGACAGCTATGGACCTTTCCTACACCTGTCTTGCACATTCCTAGCTACCTTTCACACTGTAGTTCCCTCTGCATGCCCTTTTTTGCACCACTTTCCTATCACCCCTTTTTCTTTTCTTTTAAAGAAATTAGCGTGGGGGTAAGCAGGAATAAGCGGTGCTAAGTGAAGCTAAATCTGATAAACTGTAGCTTGGCATTACTTAGCGTCATGCAACCCCATGCAAACCCACTTACAACTGCTTAATAGTGCCTTAATCACTCTGTATCCATCAAACCTTGTTCTGCCCAGGAACAAAATAGTCAGTCCTGCCAAGTCTCAAACCTGGCATGCTGGGCTCTATAGTCATAGCAACATACCACTATGCCTTCTGAGCTGTGAGAATGTGAAATGCTTTAACAAACATATCATGCATTGTGGTCATTTAACATTAATGAAACAAAGCCATCAGTCCCAAGTCTCATACCCATGACCCTGTACACTACAGTCAGAGCAATGCACCACTACACCATCTGAGCTGCAGGAATTAATGTTGCTTTTTCAAACATATCATGCAATAAAAGCATACAACATTAGGGAGAAAGATCTGTGAAATCATTCATGTGTTGTATATAGACATACACACACACATACATACATATACATATATATACATATACATATATATATCTATATATATATATATATGTATGTGTGTTTTATATATATATATATATATATATATATATATATATATATATATGTGTGTGTGTGTGTGTGTGTGTGTGTATGTATGTATATAACATGTAGTGCAGTCATACCTCAGAACCATCCCTCTCAACCTCTTAGTGCAAGAAACCTGTACAAAGGCTGTAAAATAGGGGGATGGGCCACATATAGGGATGTATTTAAAATATCGCTGTTAGAAATGAAGACATTTGCTACAGCAACAGGGTGTGTTTCAGCAGATAATTACTGAAGGATATGAGGATAGAAACTGAAATGTTATGTCATTATTTACTGACAAATTCTTGGATCATCACAGTGATTTACCAGACAAATACAAATAAATTGTGGAACAGAACAAAAGTATGGGCTAAACATCTGGACATTCTGTGAAAATCCTGGCAGTGGAGAGATATGCTCAGAACCCCTTAGTGCAATGAATCTGGACCAATCCTGACAAAGTGGGGGGACAAAGACATGAAAATAGGGACATATCCAAAATACATGAGGAGCTAAGGTGAGAAAACTGATGAAGTAACACTGTATGCACTAATATATATTGACTGAAATATCACACATCCAGGACTCAATTGCTTCTCATTAGTTAGTGACCTCAATCTCCACATCATCCCAGTGATATGTTAGGAATACTCAACAGTTATGGGGGCTAGACCAAAGATATCGGCCAGGCAACTGGACATCCTACGTATATGTGGACATAACACATTAGGGAAACTACACTGAGCTACCAAGCAATGTCCAAGCTACAATCCGCCTGACATAACACTACCCAAATCCAGCTCTGAGGCTGTATGCATGCATTTGCAAATATAACAGGCACTACAGGGATGTAACATTAGTGGAAAAGAGACACTGGTGGGAAAGTGCATACCCACAACCAATTACACCACAGTCACAGCAACATACCAGTAAGCAAACTGAACACTACAGTATAATGACTGTGTGAGCAACAATATCCCATTTGCCACTCACATATTACCCCTACATACACTGCCCCAAGTCACAGTATAGTGAGAATCTTGAGGTTTTATGGGACATGCCACAGTCTGCCCCTACAAATATATACAGGCACTAGGGAACCAGAAACTGGAGCAGCATGCACAGTCAGATAGAAAGGGCCCATGACACTCACATGTACCACCCTCCCTACACAGCCCAAATAACTTGTACACACTACACTGCTAAACAATCCTGACAGTCTGTTAACAATGGCCAGACATACACAGACTTCTCAAATGTACAGTTTTCACACAGACTGTATAGGCACAGGACTCATATCTATGGCCGCTTCTTTGTTACATGTCTGGGGGTCTACAACATCACTGGGGTGGTAGTAGGAATGAATCAATAAATACTACATACCTCTGAACCTCTTAGTGCATGACATCTAGACAAAGACTGACATAACTGTGGGACAGAGACCCAAACACAGGGGTATATAGAACATATTGCTGTTATAAATTTAGACAGTTGCTGGTGTTACCGGGTTTGTTGTATCATATCTTTTCTGAGGGATATGAAGTCAGTAACACCAATGGATGTTAGCATTTACTGACTGCATTCCCCAGAGTATCCTACTGACTAGCCAAGAGCAACAACTGTCTGAGGAACAGACCAAACATATGAGCCATGCATCCAGACAGTGTCTAGGCCTCTGGGCAGTGTAGAGGTATGACTGCAGTCATGTAACAGAATGGAAATCCCCTGACAGCTGCCAAACATGTCACCCAGCACCTTATGAAAACACAGTAACACCAATGCGACACTCCCCCACATCATCTCTGGGGAATTACTCATATATATTCAAATATAGCATGCACTACAGGGATGAAACTGTAGTGAAAAGCAGATAGTGGTGCAAAATTGTCCATTCAAAAATATTTGCACCACAGTCACAGAAACATGCCAGTACCGGAAATGAACTCTAGAGTAGAACGACTGTCTGAACAAACATATCCTGATTACCAGTTACACACTACACCAACATATACTGGGCAAAATCACAGTGTACTGGGAATCCTGAGGTGTTACAGGACATTTCACAGTTTGCCCCTACAAGCATACAAACATGATAAACCGCCAGCAGCTGTAGCAGCATGCACAGTCAGATAGTAAAGGGTGTATGGCACTCACATCTGCTACTCTCCCTAACCAGCCCAACAAACATCTACACACAACACTGCTACACAATCTTGGCAGTCTGTTCACAATGGTGAGACATACATAACTGTCATATGTACAGATTTTTCACAGAATTTCCAGGGTGTGGAACCATAATCCTGGCCACTGCCGCCTGCCATGGCCAGGAGTCTGCTAGGTCACGGGGATGATAACTGGAGTGCAGTTGGTAATTAATGATATACCATACCTCTGCACTCAGTGCAGGATATTTGGACAATGCATTACGTACTTGGGGGACAGGGGGCCGGAAAGAGGATATATCACAAATAATGATGTTACAAGCTGAAACAGTAGCTGGTGTTACATGTGTTGCCATAACATAACAACATCCCTGAAGGATATGATGTCTAAAACACCAATGGATGTCAACAGTTAATGACTACAATCCTCACATTACCCTACCGACCCCACAAAAACAGACATTGTTCGAGAAACAGACCAAACGTAACAGGCAAACCTATGACCAGTCTGTGGACAACATGCCAGTTGAGAGGTATGTCAGAGGTATATCACTGTCAGATGTCATCACTCAGTAAATGCATGTCCAGACGAACCCTGTCAATCCAGCAACCCTCCATGTGTATAACAGCACTAATGACATACAATCTCTACCCAATTCTGGAGCTTTGTCCCTCATGTTATTGGGCTGTCTCCACATGTCCTGTCCTGTGAGGTATTCCCACCTGTCTTTGAAGCTGTAGCCCCACATCTCCATAATGTCCCCCACACAAGCAAGAAAAAGGGGCAAGGCCCACATGAAGGATGTCCCATATGTTGGAACTAGCAGCAGTGTCCAGGCCCACACCACAATACTATGTTGGCACCTACATAGCTGTATGGCCTCAGCAGTACCTGA